>NC_060154.1:14302203-14372598 GCF_021292245.1 Micropterus dolomieu | reverse complement strand
AAAAAAAAAAAAAAAAAAAAAAAAAAAAAAAAAAACTCAAAAGGATTTCTACTGCCTCAAGACAACGTTAGCATGGCGGCTAGCTACATGGTGGGGCCCGGTGAGCTAATTAATTAAACCGCCTTACCCCCCCATTGGGAATCCAATGCTCTGTTCCCGCATGAACTTCACACCGCTGGTTTCATATATTCTGGGTTAGCTTTCTGCACTCCTACAGCAGGCTGCTCATCAGATTTAATCACCGGGTCTGGGTGGGAGGGACAGGCTGCTAACTCTGGTAAGCAGGCTATTAGCTCTGGCTTTGAGCCTTTTCACACCGACAGTGTCCATTTACCATTATATAATTTGCGTCTTCAAGTGATAATGTTATCCTGCCCCAGTGGCCCGAGGGGACACTCCCAAGGAACAGCGGCACACTTGTTCATAGTTAACTCGTCTGTAGCGTGGCTTATCACTGCATAGGTAACGTGCTCGTCGAAATGTTTTTTTTACAGTCACATTTAGACTCATTATGCTTTAACCTAAACAGATATTTAGATTTACTAATAATGTATTTAACACACAAAATGGAGGCTCAAGGAAGCGACGGAGACGATTCTTTAGCCAAGTTACATTAACATAAAGGCTACAGTCCGTTAAAGTGCGGTGAACTAAACAAAAAACGCAAGAGCCATCGACAGCTCATCAATTTAGACCGCTGCTCCAAATGTTAATCGACCACACGTCTCGATTAGCTTCCCTGAACAAAAATGAATAAGAAACTGGGAGGGTGTCCGCCATCTTGGAAAATAAGGGGCGGTAGCGGCAGTGAGATTCACAGAAGCCGAATAGGAAAAAACGAGAAAGACCAACGACGCGCCAGAACGTCAAGAACGTGTGAGCACCGCTAACTTTACGCTATCAGCGTTAGCTAATAATGATTTTCCAACGGCCTGTAGTTTGCTAATCAACGGTAACATTTCACTGCTGGTTGACGGCGTTGTCCGCCAGAGAAAATAACTTTAAAACCCCATACAACGAAATTCAGAATATATATATATATAATATTTTTTTTTTTAAAAGTGTGCCAGTGTATGTTGAATTATGAAATTGGTTATTCTTTGTCCGACTTGCTTATCTTAACTGACCGGTACCGCAAGCAAACACGGCTAGTTCACGCTAGCTACCCTGCTAGCATTAGAAAGCTAGCCGTTTTAGCTGGAGTTCGCGGTACCGTTAGTCACTGGCTTGAGTTCCCTGGTGGCTATTTCTAATAGAAACAATGTGAACGCGGAGGCCCTTCGCGTGTGTTTAAAATACTGGAAAGAGGAAAAACAATTAATACCTATGTTAGGCGCATATACAACAGCATTACGTGCCAATGCATCTTGTGTGTGACCACCGGATACCATGTGTACCACACACTGCTCGCCTTATCCTCATTCAACAAGGCCTGGCTATGCAGACAAACGCACCGGCATGCAAAATGTACATTTTCCTCCCGTGTAACCGTAGATATTGACACATAGAGCATACTAACCGTTATGTTGGCAAAGGTACCGCCGACAAAAGATGCCCAGACGTATTTGGCGTCCGTGTACCCAACAATGGCCGCGTCCTGGCAGCTGCCATCAGCCATCAGGTTGTCCACGTAGCTTTGCCAGGACATGTTTGTGAAATTAGTTCTAGGTGAAAAAATACGTAGGGTCAAGGTAGGTCACAAACGTCTCTTGAGCGACGAACAAACTGCGAGGAAGCTGTATTTATCAGTGGTTTAACGGGCCTCCAGCAAGCAGAACCCCCCCGGCTCCGTCACGTCCCGGCTTTCTTCTGGTCTAGGCAAAGAAGAGAAGCCGCTGCAATCGGACAGGCGCTTGGGTGTAGTCCTGACTAAATCACTCCGCCTGGTTCGTTATTCGCCCTGCTGCCTCATTGCATGATATACTGCGCAGCGGATGAATACATCGTGGCAGCAAGCAAGACAGCCTGTTTTTCTCCACTACATACAAAGATTTGTTTCAACTATCCATTCTTGTTTTTCTTTTTCTCCTTTTCTTTTATTGCGGTTAAACAAGTCAAAATGCACATTTACTTTAACTTTGCCAAACAGAATTAAGTCATTGTTTCAGGCTGAGGTAAATCTGAGATTTCATGTACAAAGCAAACTAGTGCAATATGTTTAGTTTTAAGGTATGTCAAATGATTTTGAATACACCCTTAACATTTATATTTACCTTATGAGGATCACTAAAGTCACATTAGCTTTCACCTCTTTTGTTAAACACTAAATCACTGGTCATTTACAATATCCTATATGACACAATTATCCAGTTCTTTATTTAAAATTCATGTTATTAAAGTGGTGTACAGTTTCATCAGCTAGGCAAAGGGGCAATCACCAATCTCACCCAAGTCCATATTGTAGTTGTTGGATTTTTTCCCCCAGCACACATTAGGATCATTCATTGTGCACTGAAAGGCAGGGAAATACCCTGAAAAGGGCACTAGGTCATCACAGGGTACAACATTGAATTGCAATCACACACACTCACTATGCTAATGAGCAATTTTGTATTTCACAGTGCCGTAAATATCTTTGGATGATGGGACATATCCTGCTGTAACTAAGCTCACATTTAAACAGAACTGAAATTAAACCAGTGTGCTATATTCCTTAAAACAGTCCTAATTTGTGAAACTCTGAGGCTACTTAGCATTGTGTCGGAGTGAGAAGCTGTATGTCCATATATGTGTGGACGTTTACATTTTAAGCATACCTTTACGCTCCAGAATGCCTTCCAGTGATTAAGCAGCAGAGATGTTGTGTGGTTTATTCTGTTTCTTCCTGTGAGTTACGCACCATTTTTGGCTGGGACACATCATTTGTAAAATCCTTGTGGAGACTATACCAAGTGTCACTAAATTGGTGAATAATTTATGATAAATATGTTTCTATGTTGTATTTAGCGTTTTATGCACAGTTAGTTGTTAAACATATTCAAAACGCAATTCTTTATTGCCATTTCAACATAATTCATAAACATTTTCTTTGGTGATCTCACATAAAACTAAACAGAAACCTCAGTACATCACATAGAGTATCTGCACTGAGACATCAGTGTGATACAAGTGATAAAAACATAAAACAATAAAGCCCTTATTTATTAAAGATTAATACAAATAAACAAAACAAGCGTTCCCATAGGGACACTATCAGCACTACAAACAAACAATGAAATAGTATTGTCTGTATACAGTGACAGTGTTTTCGAAAACGAATAATAACAGCACATTGGGTACCTATTACTTAAGGTTGCAAACAGACAACAGTGCTGTTGTAGAACCTGACTGTCCTAGATCTAATACATTATTATCAGAACAATCAATAAGTAGTTTGAACTTGTATGTGGAAGTGTAGCTTGCTCGGTGGCCTCCTTGGTAGGACACATATCTGTTGATGAACAAGTTGTGGGATAAAACCTGTGACTCTTATACAGGACATCATCAAAATGCCAGGCTTCCATGTACTGTAAGCATCTTTAATGACATGCCTTTTACCCTGCAAGTTCTTCTCCTCTCAGCAATTTGTATTAAACTGTAAAATTAACAGAACACAAAGACAGACCTGTAAAATCCGAAGAAAACCTGATACGTTTAACTTATGTTTACTTTATCTCAAAAGCTGCATTACTCCTCTTCTTTAGAAAATGTATGTCTGCGTCGTTTATCCAGAAAGGTTTTCTCTCCACTCTGAGTGCTTTGGCTCTTTTTCAGCACCGTGCACTCCTGGTTCACGCTTAAATAGTGGCACAAGTTCACACCTGGAAGCTACTTCTATTGAGCAGGTGTACAAGAGCAAATACAAGTTAGGCACCTTGTTCTATAGCAAATCAGCCGCAGTTAAGGAGTGAATGGAGAGCATTAATCAGTAACTTTCACAGCTCACATAAACGTGACTCTCAATGAAATGACATGTGAAAAACAGACATGCACAGGTAAAGTGTTTCAAACATTTGGAAAAGTAAACTTAAATCAATCTGCCGACTTTGGGTACAACCAACAACCTAATGCACTAAGAAGGGGAGAATAATTTACACTCAGACTGGTGTAAAAGTTCAGTGTATATTGCACAGATGCTGCAGAGGAGATTTATTTTGTTTGTTTTTTACATGTGCCACATACACAGCTTCCTTTGTCTGAGCCTTTTTGAAGCCTTACATCAGGTGACACTTTTATCCTTATCTAGAAACCTCCAGTGAATAATTTGTCTTTTTCCCTCCATGTTATTAATTGACCAGGCATAAGGAAGTGAGCGGGTCAGAAACTCTTGTCAATCAGTCAGCCACACCCGTATCCTTTTCTCCCATTGGATGCTGTCAGTTTCCATGGCCACCTCTGTTTTGCACTTCTGCGCTTTCAAAATAGCACCACTCACAGCCAAACCACCCAGGCTGCACATGAGTCATGGAGATACAGAAAAGAGCCTACTTGTTCGCTTTAGAAAAGGCTTGATTTCGGGCAAGCCCATTAGCATCGTGTAATATTATCACAAGAACCCAGAGATAAACACAGCAAGTAGCAATTCCCTGGTTTTCCTGCAGGCTTTCTCAGATTTTTTTCCTCTTGTTTGCAGGTACATGGTGTCCATATTTTTCCATGCATGATGGAAGTTTGAGTATATAACTTCAAGGTACGGTGAATTGATAAAAGGAAACCAAATAGTTTTCAGCGTTAAAGAGAATTAGAGTCTGTATAGTGCACGCTCTGACTGTGACACCTGGTGCTGTGGCGTCCTGTCGGCTCAGCAGGCAGATGCATATACCATGTGCCTGCAACTGATCTGAGACACAATGTCCTTTTGGCAGACTTTCTTGCCGCACACAAGTAAAGTAAATGTTTTTGAAAGAAAGCAGCAATGTCCAGTACTTTTACACTGATACTGCTGACAGTCTTTTATTGTGTGCCTTTATGGCCTATGACCCCATAAAACAAGGGAATGCATACTTGTGATTCCCTGCCACTAGCTGCTTAAAGTGGCGAGCATGACTCCTACATGTTTAGAAACACTAAGGTAAATTGTAAATTATAATTTACAAAAATGGAAGTATTTTATTTACCATTTATTTATTTATATATTTACAGTTTTAAAGGATAGCAATATTTTTGTATTTACAACAGATCCAATTAAAAGACTGAAAACAAACAAAATGTTAGTACACCTCTCAATACTTTCCGACTTCCCTACTTCATTTGGGACTCTCAGATTGAAGCCCATTTGTTTGTACTTAAAAAGTACATTTCAGAAACGTATATTTCAATACATACTTTCACTTAAAAAAAGGCTAAATCATATCCTAAAACAGGGCATTGTAACTTTTAGCGAACGTTACTCTAGCAGGGGGAAATAGTGCATGTGTTGGGGACTATTTTCACTGGCGGATTAATACACTTTTGGTGCTTATTGATGTTTATGGGAGCAAGACAGTGTATGTGTGCTTGACTCCAAACAAACTACAGTACTATGTTCATCATTATAAAGGAACATGTCACCCATTGCAAGATTGTGGCTCAGTAATGTGTTTTTAATTGTTTTAACTGATGTCTATGGCGCAGGTATATCAGGGTTTAGCTACAGAGGCAGTACTTCTTAATAGTAGATCTTAAGTCCCTTTTCCACCGGATGGTACTAGCTCGCCTCGACTCAATTCGCCTTTTTTGGTTTTCCACTGGGCAAATCTGGTACCTGGTACCTGGCATCTGGTAGGTGTTTTGGTATCACATCTGTCAAGGTTCCGAGTGATCTGAGGCGATACCAAAAGGTGACGTGAAAACACTACAAACTACTGACTGGTCAGAGAAAATTGTAACTAGTCATTGCATCATTTTTGCGCGCACCACACGGTCTGTCCTGAACAAACCCGCCATTTTTAAATAGTTTAGCCAGAGATTGCGAGATTGTAACTGTAAAGATACTCTCTGCACTCTGTTACTTTATTATTATTATGGCAACCCACAAAACCACAAAGAGGTCAAATAAGGAGGTGCTGACGTTCCTGTTTGGTTGCTGATAAAAAGTGAGTCAATGAAGATTACATCACAGCAGTTTCATGCTATGAAGCTACATTGAAGGGGTACTATATCTGCAATGGAAAACAGAGGACAGGACACCAAAAGCAAGAAGAGGCAAGTTGAGGTGAGCTGAGCTAGTACCAGTAATGGGTAAGCACCATTAGGAGGATCACTTCATTGTTGGTTTCGATCTTTTTTGACAGTAGAACACACAGAAAATCACTAGACTTATCATTTAAATATTATCAAATGTTTTACTGTTAAAAATATGTGTGTAGAAGCCCATGATTTCTACAATGTTTATTTAAGGGACAATGTGAGGTTAATAATACTGTATGTAGCTGCAGAGTCATTTAGACATTTTTTTTACATTATATTCTGTAAGGCCATCAAACCCTCCTCTGTGATCTATGCCCTATGTTAATCAATACGTTTACATGAAAATAAGTCCAAAGAGTCGAATAAGCTTTTATTCTTGGTTGATCAATATTACAAGCAACCAACAGTAAGAAGGTCAGAGCCACAGCTGCCTGACAGGGCTTAAAATTACCCCAGCTGCCCTTATTACAACTCCGCAGGAGCCTCTGCATTGTCTCGTACAGTCTTAACACAATTCAGCCCATTTCTTCACCTCAATTGGACAAAATAATTTATTCATGATCCTTGTTCCCTCTTTGTGAACAAGGATACACTCTTGTGTAGCAGCAGAAGTGGTAGACCTAATTTGACCTGATACAGATGAACACTCAAAGATCGATGCGCTTTGATGTATGACGTATTGGCAAAACATTTTTTTAACTCTATGACACATGATTGCCTAAACTTGGGATTTCCTGCTCAACTCACCCCACTGTGCATATATATTTTTAGTTTACATAAACGTTTAACTCATTTTAGAACTCTTTATAACTAAACAAGGTGATGCTGCTGTATATTGGTGTCAAAGTTAATATAGACGAATTCCTCATGCTTTTCCTAAAATGTGATTGAATTTAATTTGCCAATGTGTTTCCTAAAACAAATCTCAATAAGACAATGGTTTAATAGTAACTGAGTTTTCCGTAGTCATTCTTTCCTGGAGCAGCTCGGGTGCAGTCCATTAAAAATTGAGCAGCAGCAGGTAGGAAAGATGGAGCTCTGCTCTGATCCTAGAAAATGTCTATAGGATGTATCTCTGCTCACCAGGTCCTAGGCCTGCCACACACAAAGGAAATCAATAGTATTCAAGGATGGGGGGCGGACAGAGGATGCACACATCCTCACCATTTGAGAGATACAGTGGAAAGTATAAGCTTTGACAGATGAGTTGTCAGAGGCAGTTTCATGTGATGAGTGTCCCTTCAAGAATGTTTATGAAGGACATTTACTCAACACAGAGCTGGAAATGTATCATTATCATTTGATAACATATCTCTAGTTCATAACAAATTGGGATAGAAACATGTGACAATCAGCTTGCCTGGCTCCAGTAACCTTTACCCCCAGAGAAAGGTCAACATGGGAGATCAAAGGTAGTCCATCTGAGTCAGCCTTCATGTGTTCGACACAGTGGGACATACAAGGAAGTCTTTTTAGAGCGCTGCAACATCCCATCTGTGGAACGGATCAACACCACCATTGATCATGGCTGCCACACACACACATGCAAATTAACTCTGAAGAGCACACACACACATTTTCTCATGAACAGACACAGGAAATGTGGGCTATGCAAATGCACACGATGTATAGTCACCATACACTCACGCACACACACACACACAAGGTGAGGTTAGGTACAACCGCGGCATGACAAGGGCAGTGGATTAGAATGAATTTGAATAGCGACAACGCGGCCAGAAGGCTTCACCCGCAATGGACAGAAGAAAAAAAACTTCAAATAAAACAGGCTGAAGAAATAGAGACCAGTTGTCTCTGCCTTTGTCTCATTTATTTAGCTGCCCTGGTATGAAACCCTGCCTGCCATGCTGTTTCCTGTTCCTCCTTTTGGTTTGTAAGCCTCCCTTTTCTCCTGCTCTCTCCATAAAAATGCTTTGAGGAATGCGTAACCCACATTTTTGTTTATCTCAAAGAAGGTCAGTTATAGTAAAACAAAAAACACCAAAGGAGTTCCTCTGAATTTATCTGTATTTGTATCCTTTAACTCTCAAGAAACACTTGAAGAAGACCCATCATCAGACATTTTATTTATAGATTTAACAGGAATAAACATTTGGAGTGAAATCTCCATTTTTAGCTTGTCAAGAAGGACTGAGTTGTTGTTTCTGCAGGGCAACAAGCTACTGTACATCCAGTACTTACACTGGTAGCATGGTAAAAATGTACAGACTGGCTATAAAGCCCCACTGTTCTTCACAGATGAATAGTCATGATTCATAGTGAAGTGAGTCTTACTCTGGATGGACATTCTCATGATCCGTTTCACTGCTTTACCGAAAGTCTCTCCTAATGATTTCTAATTTATGATGTTTCTCATAGTGATTTTAACTTTGCAGAGGGTATGTTCATTTACATTACATTTACATTTATTCATGTAGCTGACGCTTTTAACCAAAGCGACTTACAAAAGCTATATACGTCAGAGGTCGCACACGTCTGGAGCAACTAGGGGTTAAGTGTCTTGCTCCGGGACACATTGGTGGATGTGTCGCAGTGAGAATCGAATCTGGGTCTCTCACACCAAACGTGGTTGTGTTTCTTTTTTACATTATGACATTTTCAGTCTTACTTAAGGAGGGATGGTCTGGCTTGAAAGTCCCCTTGGTGTCCTCCTAATGACAGTGAATAAAGTTTTTTCCACATATATGAACTGAGGCATTTCCTTGAGATGTACAGACTCACACGGGCAGTATTACTTTGACTCTTTCAAAAAAAAAAATATCTATTTATTTTTTATTTTTAATTATTTTGACTCTTAATGCAAACATACTGTATAATCTTGTAATATACAGTGGCATGCATGTGGTTATGTCATGTCATCTGTCAGCCTCTTCCTCTAACATTTATTCAAAACAGTGAAAAGCAGCATCCCTTTCCAGGAAAGATATCTTCAAAGTTATCAAGACAGACCCCAGAGGTACCCCGCAGGTCAACTTCATGAAAGATTTGCCAAAGTCTACACTAAAAGATCTACTTTTAAATAGGAATAAAAGCACTGTAAAACTGAAGCAAAAATGCCAAACCAGTGTTTGAGATGTTCTAATAAAATAGTGCGGTCAACCGTATCAAATGCAACACTGAGATCTAACAGAAATAAAACTCTAACTAAATCCAGACTGAAATCTCTCAAAGAGTCTCTTTCTGTTTTAAAAAGTAAAGTAACTAACAACCTTTCTAGAACCTCAGAAAGAAAGTTTGCACGTGGGTCTGAAATTATCCAGGGAGCTGGGGTCTAAGGAGGGTTTTTCAGATGGGGTTGAACAATTGCATTCTTAAAATAAGGAGGGACATACGGCGGTGTATTAGGGCCAATGTAGATAAAGAAAAGCAATTATGGAATTTCTGAGAAAAAAGTGGAAACTTTACGAGAAAAAAACGTGTTTACAATTCACATGAAACAACTTCTCTGAGATTAAAGTCACAATTTACAAGAAAAAACTGGGAAAATACTATTTTTCAGATGTGTTTTTCAGCCATATCTAAGCTACTTTCACCAACCAGAATTATGAGATACTTCAAGACCAAAAGCATTAAAAATCGGGGAATAACTGGAAACATTTAGAAATGACTAAGATGTGACACGTGCTTTCAAGTGGTTTTGTTGTGAAAGCTCCTCCTCTTTTGTCATGTCTGCACAGACTCTTCTCTTGCTTTATAATAACTGAAAAAAACGTTTTTTTTCTCACTACCACCCTCCCCAGGCTCCGTAATTGATTGATTTATTTTATCTACAATTGTCCTATTCTAATACGTTGTTGTAGTCAATTGATATTGGGTCAAAGGTCTCAAAGAAGACAGTAGTTTTAAAAGAAATCATTGTGTCCTGAGCAGGACGGTCAATGGGCCTTCTGATGTTAGAGACTTTGTTGACAAAGAAGGTAAAAAGAGTTTCTCAGGGGAGAAGTCCATACTGACACCTGGAGGAGCCTCTGTGGCACAAAACCCATGAGTTGTGTTGGTTCTTTGTAATAGGGTTCGAAAAACACCAACCTCTGCATTTATTTCTTTGTATTAAAATTTCTCAGAAAATCTCAAGGTCCACTGTTAGTTTAGAGGGTCTCCATTTTAGGGCATGTATGCTGTCAGTTATGCATGGCAGGAAAACTTCAGAGGGTTTTTTCTGCTGAAATGGTGCAATTTGGGCCCAGGCATTAATACAATTACAGTGGGGCCAAAAAGTATTTAGTCAGCCACTGATTGTGCAAGTTCTCCTACTTAGAAAGATGAGAGAGGTCTGTAATTTTCATCATAGGTACACTTCAACTATGAGAGACAAAATGAGAAAAAAAATCCAGGAAATCACATTGTAGGATTTTTAAAACTTTATTTGTAAATTATGGTGGAAAATAAGTATTTGGTCACCCACAAACAAGCAAGATTTCTGGCTCTCACAGACCTGTAACTTCTTCTTTAAGAAGCTCTTCTGTCCTCCACTCGTTACCTGTATTAATGGCACCTGTTTGAACTCGTTTCTGTATAAAAGACACGTGTCCACAGCCTCAAACAGTCGGACTCGAAACTCCACCATGGCCAAGACCAAAGAGCTGTCGAAGGACACCAGGAAGAAAATTGTAGACCTGCACCAGGCACCATCTATAATAGGCAAGCAGGTTGGTGTGAATAAATCAACTGCAATTGCAAGAAAATGGAAGACATACAAGACCATTGATAATCTCCTTCAATCTGTGATTCCACGCAAGATCTCATCCCGTGGGGTCAAAATGATTATGAGAACGGTGAGCAAAAATCCCAGAACTACACAGAGGGACCTGATGAATGACCTGCAGAGAGCTGGGACCAAAGTAACAAAGGCTACCATCTATGCCGAGAGGGACTCAAATCCTGCAGTGCCAGGTGTGTCCCCCTGCTTAAGTCAGTACATGTCCAGGCCCGTCTGAAGTTTGCCAGAGAGCATATGGATGATCCAGAAGAGGATTGGGAGAATATCATGTGGTCAAATGAAACCAAAATAGAACTTTTTTGGTTAAAAACTCAACTCGCGGTGTTTGGAGGAAGAAGAATGCATCCCAAGAACACCATACCTACTGTGAAGCATGGTGGAGGAAACATCATGCTTTGGGGCTGTTTTTCTGCAAAGGGGACAGGAAAACTGATCTGTGTTAAAGGAAGAATGAACGGGGCCATGTATTGTGAGACTTTAAGCCAAAACCTCCTTCCATCAGTGAGAGCCTTGAAGATGGAACGTGGCTGGGTCTTCCATTATGACAATGATCCCAAACGCACCGCTCGGGCAACGAAGGAGTGGCTCCGTTAAAAAGCATTTCAAGGTCCTGGAGTGGCCTAGCCAGTCTCCAGACCTCAACCCCATAGAAAATTTGTGGAGGGAGTTGAAAGTCTGTGTTGCCCAGCGACAGCCCCAAAACATCACTTCTCTAGAGATCTGCATGGAGGAATGGGCCAAAAGACCAGCTACAGTGTGTGTAAACCTGGTGAAGACTTACAGGAAACATTTGACCTCTGTCATTGCCAACAAAGGTTATGTTACAAAGTATTGAGTTGAACTTTTGTTATTGACAAGACTTATTTTCCACCATAATTTACAAATCCCCTAAAAATCCTACAATGTGATTTCCTGGATTTATTTTCTCATCTTGTCTCTCATAGTTGAAGTGTACCTATGATGAAAATTACAGACCTCCTCTTTCTAAGTAGGAGAACTTGCACAATCAGTGGCTGACTAAATACTTTTTGGCCCCACTGTATTTAGGACTAACAACATCTTGACTTGAGCCAACTCAACCAACTGAGGATGCATATAGATCATCTGTGAATTTGGAGGAATTATTTTAAATGCAAACGCTTACAGGGCTTGTTAGGGGGGGGGCATTACATGCTGTGTTTCATGGCATACCAAAATCTGAGATTCCACTCTTTCAAACAAATAAAATGACCCCTTCAAGCCAACATGTTGACATTTTTTAGATTATTATATTATTCCGACCTTATACATTTTTGTTTGTAGAAAAAATGAGACAGAGCTGTTGAGTCTTTGTATTGTTTTCAGCACATTCATCTCGGTTTCCCCAGGTCAGATCCAGTTATAGGGTACTGGGAGACAGTCAAAGAGGTCAGTCTGTCGCATTTGCTGTATTAAATCTATATAATTTAAAGTTATTGATGCTGATAAGAAGCAAAACAACCTTTTGTCACAGACAGCTCTTACATTGTTTTTCTGGAAAATGGAAAAGAGAACTGCTTCATTTGAGAAAACTGAAAGACTTTGTTTATCTTACTGCTCATTTGATTACACCAGCAGTAAACATATGACCAAATGCCTCCAGTCAGGTGTTCACGACTCTGAAGGCGACCACTTGTGGCAGCCCGGCGGCATGTGACACTGGGGTTATTTTTTCCATACATCAATGATGAATTCCATTCCAAAGTTGTGTCAACAGTTTGTCCATCCTTTGACCACCTTACCTACTGATATGGACACGTGTATACAGGTCATATATGAAAACATGCAGTTAAACATGTACACACACCCAATTCCTATCCACCATATACACACACACACACAGGCCTCACAGCCACCTTGAAAGTCATTTGCATGTGAAATGAATAATAAATGGTGAAGTACCTCTACAATGCACAGCACTCTGAATTTTTATGCAATAATATATTAATTTTTTTCTTAAATACTATTCTCTATTTGTAAACCTTAATTTGAATTTTTAATTAGACAGATACATACATACATACATACTGAGTCATTGAGGTAATTAAAGAATATTTTGTGTTGGCAATATGTTTCACTGCTCAGTGATGACACCTTGTGGCCGTGATGCTGTGCAGCGATGAACTGAATAGAGTCATAACCACAGTGTGACACAGATGGTGCACAAGAGCCACTGGTTAGAAAAACTTGGCAGGTCAAAACAAAAAATCCTCAGGCAAGTAAGAAAAAAAACCCTCATAGCCATTTCTGTCAGATCTTAGAAGGATTCCTCAGCAGCCAATAACTTGGCAGACGGGCTGGGAAAATATGGGAAGGAAGTTTGTTTAAAAATGCATCAATATTCCCAAGAAACTGTTTTACATGTTAACAATGACACACATAGTCCTACTGCCACTCCTCTCTCATTTACCTATAAGCTACTTGTGCATCTAGAAGGACACTGTCATCTGACAAGTGAATTTTAATAAAACCGGAAATGCCTTCTGCTTTTATAAACAGTATCCCACCACATTCAGGGGAATTATTATGTACAAGTTCCCATAAACAAGGAAAACTCAGTTACACTAACGGTGAACATTTCCCAGACCTTTTAAGACATTTAGCTGGATTAAAACTGATACTGATAAGCATCACCGTTTGACACTCAGTGTTATTAGGCAACAAAGCAGTGGAATAATGCTGGAAGCAGTCAGAGTGTGGGAACGCTATTATTTTCTACAAGATTACTGCTCGGATTTCAATATTGGCATCCAAAGTCCAATAAGGGAGATTAAAAGATGATGTTCTTCATAAAACTGTCAATATTGTACAATTTCATCAAGTTACCCAAACAAGTTAGGAGTTGCCTCTTTTTCATGATGCAAACCTGCATGGACAGAAATATTACTAAAATATTTTAAAGGTGCATTCATTTGGCAAAATATCACATTGGGGATTGGGGATGGGGATGCCTTTGGTGTGGGTGACTTGAGTTCAATTCCTCTCTCACCTCTCACCTGCTGTAAACCTCCTAATGGCCCTGCTGGCATCTCAGACTCCAATAAGACACCGTAATCCCTTCAAGCCTGGCAATTAAGAAAATAAGTCGCTCAGGATTTGGAATACAATAAAGAGATTAAAAGGATGGAAGCACACCTACTTTTATAAACAGTAGGGAATATTATAACCTGGCAGATCAAAGGTCATAGGAAGGAGTTAAATGTATAACACTGGGAGGAGGGGGAGCAGGAAATGACAGCTAGATGATAAAGTGAAGCTGTAAGGATGTATTTATGACATTGATTTCATCCGTGTTTTACCTATAAACTTGCCTCACATAATCGATAACTATTAGGGTGTTCAATATTAAATCATCACACGCAGTAACTCAAAGGTCACAGCTATACATTTCACTGGAGTACAACATACATAATGCTTTATTAATTTACTTTTTCCTTTAATGTTGAAGCTTATCTACTCTAGCAGAGCAGTAGTTAAAAATTCTCAATACATATCTTACCTTGAAATCTATAGTTTGCGAAGGGAGTATATACATTTTGCTCCAGGCAAAACTGTGAGTCACTGTGGGTGGTGATGACCTACATATCAACTGTAGGCACCTGTATGAGCAAGTGGAATGACATGAATGTATACTGCTTTTCTTTCCCAGTTATTTTCACAAACACTGCTACTATGGCTGCTGGCAAATTCACCTGAAGCTGTAAATTAAAAGAATTGAACTCAGAAAGAACTGAGTTTGCTGTTACACAATATAGGATGAATGGAAGCAGTAACACTTCCTTACGTCTGTGTGTGTGTGTGTGTGTGTGTGTGTGTGTGTTTTAAGAACCAAAGTCAATAGACCAGAAAGTTTATTAGACATTTTTTAATCAATTTTTTATTTATATACTGAATCACCTGTTGAAAACAACACTATGTTTGTAGTCTCACTCATCAAAACCCACTCATTTGATTCTGAGAACTACAGCCGGCCTTTTCCTTGAATTCCTTGAATTGAAGGAAGTTTTTCCTTGCCTCTGTCGCCTAGTGCTTGCTCTTGGTGGGAACTGTTGGGCTTCTGTAAATATCATCACAGAGTACGGTCTAGACCTGCTCTTTTATGAAAAGCGCAGTGAGATAACTGTTGTTGTGATTTGGCGCTATATAAATAAAATTGAATTGAATTGAATTGAATTCTTCACTTCAAACTACTTATTGGTCTCTGGGAGATCCATGTTTTATTTTTAATCTTGAGTAAGTATTAACTGTACTTATTTTGTAACTCTGTAGAAACTGTTGGATAAAAATGTTCTGATTAATAACATAGTAGTCAAATAGTTGACACACCCTCAATGGTGTGTGATAACCACTTTCATAAGGAACACTTTAGTTAAGTTAACTTAAGTTATCACGTAGCAAGCCGAAGAGTCTGCAGCTATGCTAGCAGGTCTGTGAGGCTGTATTTGGGTAGAGCAGTGCTTTGATCTAAACGCTAATGCCGGCATGCTAACGCGCTAACAATGACAATGCTAACATTCTGTTATGTTTAACAAGTGTAATTTTTACCATTGTCCACCATCTTTGTTAAAATTAGCTAACTAGCACTAAACACAAAGTACAGCTGAGGCTGATGGGAATGACCTTAGTTTTACAGGTATTTGGTCATAAACCAAAGTAATGCACAACTGAAAATTTACCTAGCCTACTTTTTTGGCGCTCAGTCAGACTAAGTAGGCCTAAACACATATAAGAAGTAAGAAATAACTTAAGGCTCTTAGTCATGATGGACATTATTTCTTGTATTTTTATAATGATTTAATCACTGAAAATGTAACAGATAGATTCATTAACAATAAAAGAATTAGCAGTTACAGACAGAGGACTAAAGACACATGACACAGCCTCCAGTCTTGAATTTGATGACTTCACTTGACAAAAACTCGTCATATACATATCTAACAACATTTAATGTGCTCCTGCATGGATGATTGTAATGGATTACAGTGAGATGAGAGCGGTAATTAATGCGCTTTGAATGATATATTAATGGATACATTCCAGCTTATTCATGTTTAATGGATTTGTGTTACTTGCTTTGATTTCTTTTAACCTGCATGTCTCCTGTCATCCTAATCAGTGATCAGGTGCTACCTCTAGCTGCAGCCCTTCTTATGAATGCAGTTACTGAGTTCTTTGGAATATGTGCTTCTCGGGAATATAGAAGATGGAGTCCCTTTTGATTTTTTACAGCAAGTTGACCTGAGCTTCTTAAACCTACCTGTCAACTGGCGACAAAATTAATGGAAAAAAATAATAAAGAAATATTGGGTGCAAACAGGCACTCTCTCTCTCTCTCTCTCTCTCTCTCTCTCTCTCTCTATCTCAGGTAAAACGTGTCTTCTAATTCAGAGTTTTGTTTAGGATTCAACAATTTATCTTCTTGATGCAAATCATTCTCTGGGAAAATTCTGCTGAATGATCGAGATAAACATTGAGACAAACGCTACAATCTTTCCCCTGAAAACATTTCTCTTTTCCTTACAAATGCCTCTTTATACCTACTCACTGTTCAGGCACCATGACCTCCTGCATTACGTCATGTAGCGGCTTCAATAAAATGCCAGAAATCCGAAGAGGAAACAGTTCAAGTGGATTTTGGATTTTCTTTGTTATTGTTTTGCTCTGGCTCTGAACTTTTCACATTCCTGAGAAAATATACACATTCAGTTATATGAGGGTGTGTAAGCAGACATATTGCTTACCTGCTTAGTAACACGTATACAGATTCATGAGTCACTGTCTCTTACAAACATTCACTTTATGTGACCCAAACTGTCTGAAGAGAGATAATCCTTTAGGCCAAGTGCTTGAATAGGGGAGACTTCTATTGTTTTCTTCTGCTGTTGCTGCAGTTTTACACAATGAATCAGAACTATTTCTCATTCAGGATTACAGCTTAAAAAGCTATCCTCACCAGGAATGCAGTTTCACCTCCTCTGTGTTTATTTTTCCACGTTTTCAGGGTGACTGGCATCATTCCTTGTGTTGTAAGGGTTTTAAGATTCCAAGGCCCTGAACCTTGTATTCTTTGTTTTTTTTGTAGCATGTGATTTTGGTGATTATGAAATTTAAACATATTCTAATACAGCTGCTCTCATTATAAATTGCCCAGGATAGGATTGTCTGTGAAATGCATGAAAGGTAAATGGAAATGATCCATGTTCAGGTCTTCAACTTTTACTCTAAGTAATTAAATCTGAAACTTCATTTTTATGGCATCATTCAAAACCAGAATTACAAGAGAATGGTCAAACAGAGAGAAATAAAGCAAAATATAAAAAGAACAACCTAAAACTATAAATATGCCAGCCAATACAGGTTTTGAAAAAGCTTTTAAAATGTGGCACAGATTTGACACTGAGGTGGAGTTTGTGTTCGCTAAAACACTAAAAGCACAATCCCCCTTTGTCCTGAGACTGGACAGTGGACCTTTTAACAACAATGCAGATGCTATGATAAGGAGCACAAGGTGTCCCTCAGTGGTGTGATGAGCATGACAATGATGTGAATCATAAGTTATGGCCTTCACGGTCACTCAACCATATGAAAACCCATAACGAATTTGGACCAATGTACTAAACAACGGGAGAGCGTCCACCACCACCATCACAACACCAAATGAGCCAAACATCTTACAAAGACAATGTCGGTGAAGCTTCTCAGTCTTTTCTTCTACAAAGTCCAGTTGCCCTTGACCTCAACCTTCGTTGGATACAAAGACAATATTGTTTGTTTCCGGTTAATCTGTATCATTATTGGCAGACGTTTTGTTGGTATTTCTATGGAAATTAAGATGAGCGGCTATACAACAAGAGGGTTCAAGCATATTATGATAAAATCAATGTTCACATTTTCTTATCATATTTTTTCCACCCACAGTGCAGCTTTATCACTGTCAGTCAGATTTTTGGATTATGCTTGTTGTGACGTTTTCATATTTGCACTGATCTGATTAGCTAAGATTATGGGCCTGTATTTTTGACTATTTACAGCTTTAAATGTACTGTACATTTCTCCGTATCAACTTAAAACCTTCTGAGAAAGAGCGTTAAACTTCAGAGTAGTGGTCCAAACCTTTGTTTGTGTTCTATGTGACATTAAATGCAGTAATTATGCACACATTGGCAATGTTACTGTGAATTTCTGCACTTTTCTACATTCAGCAGCTCCTCTCCTCTCTTGTTTGAGTCAGCTTAAAACCTAAAATGACCCAATTAAAATGATGAAATCAATTGTCCAGTGAAGCATCACCTCCAGTAAAAAGCTCAATCGGGGAA
This sequence comes from Micropterus dolomieu, assembly GCF_021292245.1. NCBI lineage: Eukaryota > Metazoa > Chordata > Actinopteri > Centrarchiformes > Centrarchidae > Micropterus > Micropterus dolomieu. Next base: position 14,354,376 of record NC_060154.1, on the reverse strand, counting down.
TTCTTGTCATTTCCTGGTAATGCTGACATGTAATGTAATAGTGTTAAGTGTCTGAACCTGTCTGGAATGCAATTGTGGGGAATAAATGTTACACAAACAGGTGTATCAGAAATTATTCACTCCTGATGGCACAATCATAACTTCTCATCCATCTTACTGGCCTGTTAACGTCTGAGTATTCTCTGTTCTCCTCCAACTCCTGTGGGAAATAATTTTGGTGGTCCTACATTCCTCTGAAATTTCTGTCAGTTAATGTACACACGTGTTATATAATTGTAACATCATATGGACTGAGAGTTTCAAAAGAAGTTGCCAAGCATCGCAATATTTCCGTGTCTGTGTTGCAATAGTCTCCAGAGGATTTTCCCTCCCTGTTTAACCACACGGGCAGACATTCTGTATATTACTGTACATTTTTTGAATTAACTCACATGCAGTATATAATATCAGGATATTATGTAATAACTGAACTATGAATCCCCCAGAAGGATACCTCTGAAGGACTTCATGAGGTAGTGAAAAATATCAGGATGAACATGCATACCTTAACAGAAAAAGAAACACCCAATGATCTCCAAAAATACACCAGACTTTAACTCAGAGCTTGTTTTGTGAATCATGTATATTTGGAACTAACAGATAGCTTAAGTGGATGAAGTGACAGAGCTGCACCTTGACTCACACACACACGCACACACACACACACAAAGTGACGGTAATTAAATCTTATTTTACACTTACTTTTATTAGCAATCGGACACAAGGAAATAAATGGTCCAGGTCAAAACTAACAAGCAAATGTGTGTTTCTCTGGAAAAGGAGGCCAATAAAGTTGAAACCATGCACGAGGTTCACGTGCATATTTTTTATTAATTCAGTCCCAGGTTGGTCAAGTTGCCCTGAACCAACCCCTTGTAACCTTTTCTCTGGGGAAACCCTTCTTTTAGCAAGTGATGAGTGATGTTTGGTGAGTCTGTTTGTTGATCGTGCACTCTCAGACCTCACAGTGCTTTGCAAAAGGCCAGAGGTCTCCCAGGTTGGGCTGCCAAAACGGACTGCTGGCCAGGACCCCGGGCCCCAAAATACAGTGGTACAAAACCAGTCTTGTTACTGTGGTGGTACACTGAAAGTGGACCCAACGTGTTGGACTGTGATACTCTGCAGCACAGCCTGGTAGTCTTCACCCTCAGACCTGAGTAAATAAACACAACCAGCTACACAAACACTTTGGCTGGGGCTGGGAAAGCCCACGCACAGCCCGCTACTAAAGAGGGCATCTAAGTATAGATGGCTTGTTGGAGCCTATGGTTGGAGCTGATGTCGCAACATTGTTTTTAGAGGGAGTTGTTCCAGGCCCGTTTAGAGACGAGTAAGAAGTAATGTTTGGCTAATAAAAACACATCTAATCTTGAAACTATTTAAAGGCCACTGGTGCGCTCAACATCAAATTACATGTAAACTGATTCAGTAGCTTTTTCACACTGTGAGTACATCTTTAGTTATAAAGCCACAGACTTACTTTTCAGTAGTTCTCCGCACAAGTAATCTTACCTCTACTTTAGAATGCTTACGTAAATTAATAAATCTTTTTTCATTCAATTCAATTCAATGGGGCTTTACTGGCATTACAAACCAAGATGTTTACATACGTATACAGATGTTTTCAAACTAAGTTTGAAACAAAAACATGTACAAGCACAGAAGAATTATGTGTCATTTTATCTGTATTTCCACTCCTTACGACATGCAGCAAGAATAAATAATAATAATAATCACATTGGGATTTTATTACCGTGTCAACCCATATTTGTATTGAGTTGTTTTCCATCTCATCTGTCTTATCTGAGGAGTGCATGAAATTGTTTTTGTCAGACAGACCTTGTGAGTCGGCACCCGGACATTATGTAACTGTGTAATTCAATGATTAGTCAGTCCTGTCAGGGGAATAATACGGAAAAGCTATTTTCAACCTCGCTCTTCACCCATGTAATAAACTTTTTATGAAAATACTATGGATAGTTGTGTTGCCCTTTCTCACACAGTTGTTATGTTTTTCAGAGCAACACAAATTGCAATAAATAATGTAAATAAAAGACAGGAAGAATGGGAATATGACCGGTAGGTTTGATCTTTGGAGTCTCAGATCCTGAGAAAGTGTCCCCGAACAATGCACTGAACCTATCACCTTCTCCTTTGCACAGTCCGGTGGTTTATATTTATACTGCCATCATCTCCAACTGCAGTTCTGAATTCTGCCATTGAGGGTCTAAGTATGGAGGGTGTTGAATGTTCTAAGGCAAATTTGTGATTTTGGGCTACAAAGTGAATCTGACTATGTTATGCATTCAAAACCTTTCTACACTGTACTCTGTTAACTGTGGCTGCAAAGGCCAATAATGAAACAGATATGTTGAGTTTTTCAGAGTTTTCCAAAGTTCTTCAAGTACTGCACTTAACTGATACTTTAGCTACACAAGTGAAAACCTGAGCATTTCTTCCACCACTGGTTTTGAATGTAACAGAAACCAGTTGTGTGCATTCCAATTTAAATTTTACATGTTTTGTTTCTCACCTGTCCCATCTTTTGCTAAAGCCGAATTGGATGGACATCTCCTTTCAATATACAGTATGTCTAACATCTATGTTTCTATATTCTCTGGATTCTGCATCATATTCCTGCCCAGACAATTTTTTTTGCCTTTGTACAGCAAGTGACAGATGAGAGCCGCCAGAAAATGAGTGGAGTGAGAAGTAACAAAAGTCCTCAGCTGGACTTTAACCAGAGACTTTTGTGATTACATGGTCTTCAACCCCAAGGCCACAAGGATGTCCCACAGTGAAACCTTTTAAATTCTGGATCCATGGTTGACTCCAGATCTGCACCAGAAATTAATCTGGTTTTCGACTCATGGTAAGTGAAAAAGGACATTTTCTTTACATGATCAGAACTGACATCACTTAGACATACTGTGTAAACCACGACCTATTTCTTTGTGTCATGTGTTGATCTTGGGACAAACTGCAGTCCATCACAAGCCTTTAATAGCCTTTACTGAAGCAATGACCTCTAGTCATAAGATAATCGCTAATGAATCACCATCAGGGAATAAAGTCATTAATACAATGTGGATGAAATCAGGTAAAACAAGTCCAAAAGGTCATCAGATCATCATATAATCATAAAGAACACACAAGTCATCATGGTCATATGATTTAAGGTGTGAATTGTGAAATGACCAGGGCGGAATTACAATCTCCTAATATGCGGTGTGTTGCAGGGCTTAACCTCCTTCATCTGTCATTTCTGTCCTCGCAGGAGTAACCTGTCCTGCTTTAGTGTGTGCGTACTGCAGTTAGAGGGCCTCGGTAATACTAAGCGATAACCATTCCTTAAATATCTGATGGAACAACACAATTACAATGTGATGATAAATCTTTTATTATACTTTCAAAGCAGGACTCAGGGCCTAATGGACTAATTCAACTGAAGGAAGGTGAGGTAATCATACAGCGTCAGTCTTTGGAGCAAATCAAACTAGATCAATGGGGATTTACATAGGAGGAAACATGAGATCATATCTGTATCTTAGGAGGAAATGTGTTTCTTGAGAACACATCTAAATGACAAATCCTCTGATAACAAAACACTGAATGACAGTTTAAACTGGAAGGAAATGCAGTCCACATTATTAATTGCTGCAAATCCCAAAGCACAGACAAGAGTCTACTTGATTGGTGTGTTTTGTTTTGTGCTTTACCCTTAGGGGTCACCATAGTCATAGGCCATATGCAGCATTTCCTGCTTCCTGGTCTTGACTGAATATGAACACTGGCCACCAGCCAAATACTATGTTGTAGGCTACTGGAACTTCTGTCTAAATTATTATCTGATTTAGCAGATGGCAATCCTGTGCTGAAATAGTGTTTTCTGTTTTGATATTAGGCTACTAGTTGGCAGGGGAAATCCTGAATTTATTTCACCCGCGGTGATGTCAGTGTGCAATGTCTTTCAGCCAATCTTTACACTGAAGGTGTTACGTGTGCTGGTGACTAACAACCAGCTGAAGGGTGAGGCTGACGGTCACATAAGGAAAGTGAGTTAAGCCTGTTCTGATTTGGCCAATAATATGTATTAAAAGTATAAGAAAAGATTTCACTCTGTCTTTCATATGATTTGGCTCATGGTTTTAGTTGTATTCAGTTTAAAGATTTTAGTTTGTTAAATATTTCTGCTATTTTAATTCTTCTCTGCTTCACTGAGTGCATGATTGAGATAAAGCAACTTCATATTGGTGTTAATAAAGTAGGCATATGTCTATCTACATAATGTGCGTCTTATTGATTACCTCCACGTGTGAGCAAACTGATAACATACATTTATTAATTACGGATGATATGTCACGGATTCATTCAAAAACAACTCCTGTCATGAGTCAGCTGGTTTAAGTCACTGGCGGCTTTTGACTGCATTTTAAAAGAATGAATGTTTTAGACTTGACAGAAACTTTAATTTCGCAACAGAGATCAGTTAATAAGATGCTTCCAAAAACGGACAGTTACTTCTGTCAGGCAAGTTTAGACTGTTTAAAAGTTGATTGTTTCATATGCCAGGTAGGCAACGGTAAATGCAAATGAATACTTGTTAAACAGTATTTGTAATTCGTGAGGTTTTCTGAATGTATAATCGCCAAATTATTAATCTTACATCGCCACAAATCTAACATCCGCCGACAGCTGGCGAGTCTTTTTGCAGCTTCCACCGGTTGGGACCATAACCGGAAGTGACGACAGAAACAGAAATAGTTTTTTAAAGCCACATAAATTAATTTCGCTGTTTTAAAATTGTTGAAAGCCTTAACAACTTCACAAACGGTACACAAGATAAATGTCTGTGGCGCCGTTCACTTGTAAATATATTTTCCCAGATAACAGAAAACTAGTTTGACCTCCATACTCAGGATGCACTTCGCTCTTGCCATCTTGTCGAGTGGTTGGGTTATACGAGCGGCAGGCAGGAGTTAGCTCACCGCCGCTGTGCTAAAGTGGATATCTGTCAGCTAGCTGCTAGTAGCAGCTGCCAAAAGTGAGCTATCCACAGAGCAAGAGGCAACACTTCGCCGACTTGGAGACGTGTTCTCTGTCTACCGCTGGATTATAGATTCTTTCTGATAAACCTGTGGATTTGTTTACATCATGATGTCGCACATGCTGGTACCAAGGTAGGGAAAACTGGCTAACATCAGCTAACTCAGCTACTTAGCGAGAAATACATACATAACTGAGAGAGAAGAGTGCGGGCCCGCCTCAGACTAAAGTACCGGTGAAAGCTGCTGAACAAGAACTTTGACAAAGGGCCTGTTTGCAACTCCGGTGCCGGGACAAAAGGTAGGCCGGGGGTGGGAGAGCGGCACATTTAAGGAGTTTCGCCCCGGTTGTGACACACTTTTCTCGAACAAGAGAGAGAGGAAGAGGAACGGTATGGAAATGTCCTATGACAGTACGTGTCTGTGTCACATCCCTCAGCTGTGAATTACTTCGCAAGACATTAGTCCAGCACTTCGTTTCATCTGGGGAGCTTGCTGACTTGACGCAGTTAATCAACATGTCGAAAATGCCAGCGAAGAAGAAAAGTTGTTTCCAGATCACGAGTGTAACGCAGGCTCAGGTGGCGGCCGGCAGCATCACCGACGACACCGAGAGCCTAGACGACCCGGACGAGTCTCGGACAGAGGATGTGTCATCGGAAATATTTGACGTTTCTAGGGCAGACCAGGGTGTGTGTGAGAAGAGTTCATCCGAGGAAACCTTGAACAACGTAGCAGAGCCTCAGGAGGGCCAGCAGCCTGTCAATGGGGGTCTCTCTTATAAAAGTATAGGCACTGATCGTGTCACCCCACATAATTTAGTGGGAAGTGTACCTGTGCAGGCTACAGCTCAACCCTTTGTTCCAAGCTCAGCCACCCATCCCTTGACAGTCATCAATGCGGCTCCTGCTACTACTGTCTCTACCAGTGTGGCTCACACAGCTCCTGTGAGCACCAGCTGTAGTTCCCGTTTCAGGGTCATTAAACTTGACCATGGGACCGGAGAGCCCTTCAGACGGGGCAGGTGGACATGTACTGAGTTTTATGAGAGAGATTCAGATTCAAATGTTAATCGGACTGTGGATAGCATAAAACCGAGTCTAACCCTTGATCACAGTATAGACAGGGACAGTGGGCTGGGAGCCACCAATAACTCTGTGGTCACTAGCAGTGCTTTATCAGCACAGGCTTCGGAGAACACTGCGGACAGTGGCTACGCCGTCGGGCACCCCACCCACCCCCACGCTTCAGAGCCTACCCAGCAAGGCTACGGCTTAGCTCCTCAGATAGGGAGCGGAGCAAGTGCCTTTCAGCCCACAGGGTATACAACTACAGCATCACAGCAGCCACAACAGGCTCAGGTCAATATGCAGCCTGTTGCACCCCAAACCTTTCTGTCGAACAGCCTCAATGGTGTGCACCAAGGTGCCATGCAGCAGCAGTCTATCATTATGCCTCCTGCCACACAGGCCCAGCAGTTTACCTATTCTACTGGCCTCCCACCTGGCCAGCCAGACTATCGTCAGCAGCACTTTGGCTCAAGCCCTCAGAACCTTCCCATGACGACCCTCTCTGTGGGGCCTCCAATCAGCCAGATGCCCTCACCTCTTATCACCCTTGCTGGTCCAGGAGCCCAGGGGCTGGGCGGTGAGGCAACCTCAGCCCATGGCCTCCTGCTGCAGGTGGGCAGTGCCCCAACCATGGCCCCCATCCTTCCAGGAAGTGGCCAACAGCAGCATATCAACCAGACTCAGCCTTTAGGAGGGCTAGGTATTACCCCTGCACCTTCGGTCACCACCGCCACCTCCCACAGCGGTGTCCAGAACACACCTGCCGCAGTGCCCACTATCAACAACACCCCTCCCGGTGTGCCAAGTCAGGCTCCTGGCACAGGAGGATTTGTCCAGCCACAGGCAACCCACGGAGGAGCCCCAACAGGCCTTCCCTCTGGCTTCAGTAACCACGCTGAAGATAGTAGGCAGAATACTGACGCCCTACCTCAATCGAGTGCCGTTGTGGTGCCAGGGAAAGATGGTATAAAGCCTTTCATCGGCGGGGGCCTCAACCTGCCCACTCCTACTGTCAACAGCCTATTTGACATCCATATTACCATGAATGTGGATGAGGACAGGTAAGACAGTGAAATGAGTCAACTTTCATAGATTAAATTCTTTACTGCTTTTTTGTTCAGCTGTGGTAATGCAATATTATATTATATACCTGGAGCCAATCAAGTGTGTATCTTTACCCTCATATTAAACATTCTTGTTGCATTCTTGAGGAGAATGCCGCTCCCTTCACCAGTGCCCAAATTAGGCACGATATGTCTAGAAGTCTTTTACTGAAGGTTTTACTGAAAGAACAATGAAACAAAACACACATTTTTCTTAGTTCTGTTTGTAAGTGTGACATTTTAGATTGGGAGGAAGGAGGGATTAGAGGGCTAGTGAGCCAATGAAAACTGGCAGAGACAGGAGGAATATTTTGTCTTTGTCACTAATGGGAAACCCACAAAACACTGAATAGTAATTTGCCTTTTTTTGACACCCACAGCCCCCTCCTGCAAGCCTCCATTCAACCATGCGGGCTGTTTGGGTTCAGGGGGCCTTAACAAGCACTTGGATAAGTTACAACACACGCAGGAGTAGTTTTTTAAATTCTCCCTTCTGCCTAGGAGAGAGCATTAGCATACTCGCCCTGCGCAGTGATCCCAGCCTCCCAACTTTAAATTTTTCCAAAAGTACTCCTCTAATGGTACACACTGTAGCTATTTTTAGGGTCTGTCGGATGGTCTTCTACACAGCTTGATCTGAAGTGATGCCACTCTTTGGCTTTCTAAGCAAGCAGGAGACTAGGAGAGGTGATGTTTGAGCCAAGAATGACCTAGAGAGCTCTAGTTCACTCATACACACACACACACGTGCATAGTCTGTCCTGTATTTATGTAGGCCTCAGTGTTTATCAGTGGGCTCTGTTCTGTATTATGAATGGTGCAGCCAGAGGAGGAGGAGGAGGATTAGGAGATGTGTGTGTGTGTGTGTGTTTGCTTTGGGAGGTTGAGGCCTGATTTTTATTGCTCATGGTCCAGATATTTCTAAAGCTAATCATTGTTTACCGAGAGACGGCTTCACATATGGGTATATGGGTTGATTATGTGCACAGGGCAGAAACATAGTGTGTTGTCCCTGATTTCATGAGAGGAACAGTCAGTGCCTGTTTCCTAGCCATTCGTGTGTGTGTGTGTGTGTGTTTGTGTGTGTGTGCGCGAGAAAGAGGAGTGACATTAGTGGCTCTCTGTGTAGCTATGGAGATGCCGGCAGCAGGACAGGACAGGATGTGTCAGGGGTGGTGGAGAGGACAGTTAGCCTGGTGCACAGACACACACCTACATCACACACACAGACACCCCTGTGGCACTGATAGCGAGCACGTAAGCCACTGTGTCTGTGGCAGTGATGACACGGCCAGACTGAATCAGCAGGATGATGTCTGATCTGGCTCTCAGACTCGAGTCCTTGTTAGACTTGTTGATGACTTGTTACGGCTTTAAGCTCCTCCTTGTACTTTTGCGAAATAGGCTCTCACTTAGCTGCATAGGGTTGCTATAATTAAAGTAAATATAATTTCCTCAGTCCAATGGTTACTCTGCATAAATGTTCTGGAGCTAATTTCCATAATTTTAAGTTATTTTGTTTACCCCTAAGGGACAAAAAATGTATTAATTATAAATTAATTATTGGTTTGCTGTCCAATTTGCAACAGCATTTCTACATAGACAGTGGTGCTTCAGTCACACTTTGTAACCATTTTTCAACAAAATAAGATGAACTGTATGGCTGCTATCAACAAATAAGCAGTTATATCGGACAGATTAAACAATTGCTGCATCTTACCTAAGCTAGTAGGGGACACTGGATATGTCAAAAACTGTATTTTCCCATCCTGTTGATGAAATTTGGGACACTTTTTGTCCTAATTGGTCTGGGCTATGATGTAATAACCATTTCACGGCTTGTACATTGAGCTACTTTTGGTAGATGTGTATTAAGTCTTCTGTACCAAGGCATTTCATCCGTGCCAGACTTCATGGAATTTCAAAAATGTCAAAGGTCTAACACAGTGCAAGTTGAGTCGTCACCAAACTTGGTTGACTGATACAGCTGTCAAATCTTTCCTGAGGGGTTTGCATGTTGATTACTTTGCACTTAACTTCTGTAAAATGCATCAGCATGCTTGATAAATATAAACCAACCCTATTAGACAATAACATTGTGAAAAGTGTACCAGATAAATCACATGTATATCATGGGTTGTAGACCTTTTTCTTTAGTTTTAACAAAACTTTGATCAGTCTAACCAAAGTTTAATCTGTAAAATACATTATGAAAACTTCAGTATTGAGACCGATAAGCCCACATGTCATGTACACATTGCCTAAATAATGAGAATAGTGGAATTGTTTTGTTGTTTTTCACAAATCGTTGTATATGGATTCTGCCTGCTGCATACTTTCACATGTATGTACACGTTGATTTTTGGTTAACCTCAAATCCTGGGCAGTTTTGAGGTAAGGTTGGCAGTCACAGGGGTAATTTTAAATAGTATCAGTTGTAATTAAAATGCCTTGTTAACTCATAATGTTCTTGTGAAGACCATAAGCACATATTTCAAGGAACACACCCCAACATAACGGGACACACATTTTCAAACTTTCTGCCGCTTTTCAGAGGTGCATTGTTCTGTGGATGAGCTCGGCCTCGTTGAGGAATCTGCTCCAAGTTTCATTGTTTGGTTCTGTTTTGAATTAGAGTGCATCACAGAAGTGGAACAAAGCATTGTGGGGGTGGAGGCGTGAGATTAGAATGATTTCCCCTCAGCTTAGAATGGTTAGCATCTCTGCTCAGCATGCTACCTCACTGCCAAATAAAGTGATGAAGCTGCCCCTGGGACAAATTGCTTTCCTTCAATAGGAGCACTTGGCCTTTAACTCAGTTACTTCTTCCAGGGCGGACAGCCCCCGCATACCCAGTATACTGTCTCAATTAAGAATGTTAATTATTAATCCTTTTATTGATTACATTTTCTCAAGCAGAAGAACAGTAGCAACCTAATTGTACAGTGGAGAGAAACACAGTCTGAAGTTAATTCTGATTCACAATTTATTGTAATTCACTTCATTTTATCCAGAGGAGGAGCACAATAACTTATCTGAAAGCAAATTGATTAATCTGATTGGTGAATAATGTGTAATTGATTAATTGTGTACATCCCAAGTACATAATCTATTCGCTTTTATTTCGCATAGTTCTGGAAAGATTAATGAAACATATGAGTATCGGAGGGATATGTAATGTATCCTTTTTTATATGTTGAGTCATATTGTTCTTTTGGTATTGACACAGATCATACCAAGCACCATTGAACACTTCAGTCATGACCTCTGGCAGATAAGTAAAAGCCCCATGTAACATGGGGTGATGTTGGTGAATTGGTGCACCTTTTAACTGAATTAATTTGTATGTCTTGCTTTTATTTGACTCTTCCTCTACTATCTGAAGTGTGTGCTAGAGCTCTGCATACCCTTTAACCTCCCTCACTCTCCCCAACAGCCTGGCACTGGCAGGGCTAAAAATGGTAGTAAAGGAGTAGGAAGTGACTATCTTGTCACTATCGTGCATATATAAAGATTCACATGTGAAAACTACACAGTTTAGCCACAGTCTTCAGCTGCCAAATTTACAAACCTCCACGACATGTCTGATAGCCGACATATGATGTCACCATGCAATTGTGGAAACTGAAATGCACACAAGATTAATTTTTTCTTCACACACACACATACACACTGAATGTCACAAAGTTGTAATTTGATTGGAAGCGTTATGAAAGGTCAGCTGCAAAGTAAGTTCAACTAGGTGGAAATTTTGAGTTGTCCACCGCCAACTGGGGTGAGTGCAGTTGCTCCTGCAGTTGGGAAAACAACGCTTTTACAGGTGGAGAGTCATGTTGTTGGTGTTCGTAGGAAAAAATGGCAGCCATTGCTGCTGTCGGCAGTCTTTAAAGCAGCCGCCTGCTAACATTAACGCTGGATTGACTTGAAGCTTAGTAGGAGCTTAGCAGGTATCTAGACGGTTAGCCCTGCCCCTTTAATGGCTCTCAGCTGTGTTGTGTCAAAGCAATATTGTTTTTCTTGCCAGTCAAGTAGTAGTGAATGGCTATAGTCTATAAAGAAGAATCCTTCTCTGTATTTTGTTCAAAGTAATAGCTCAGGAAGTAGCACAGGAAGGGGTGCATTGAAATATGTTTGACACTGTGATCTGAGTTAATTAATAATAATAATTGATAATATTGTGACATTTGCTTTTGTTGTTGTTGTGTAGCCATAAACCTGAGGCAAATACATTAGTATTTTGTCAAACCCCTTCAAGGATTAATTGGTCTGTTGCACTTTCTCCATTTACCTTCTCTGGCTCTCTTAAGCAGACTGTCACACTATTGCTATCATCATTTTATCATATTGATTTATTTTTACATTTGTTTTTGAACAAGTGAAGAGACACTTCAGTGTTTCCCACATATAGACTTTACTTAGGCGGCCCGCCCAGGTTTAATAACGCTCGCCCAGGTATACTTATATATATATACAGATATATTTGGCAACCCACATTTTGCAGAGAAATAAAGAGAGAGATGCTATCTATTACTTTACAAGACATGAGCACAGTGAATATTTAACAAGCACGGACCAGGTAAAGCAACAGTGAACACACCAGTGAAGGTGTATTTTCGGTAGCACGTTGGTTTTGATACGCCATTAACAAGCCTCCTCCACAAGCGGCGCACCTGCTAATTTAAAAACGGAATTGCAGGTGTAAAAATCCAAAAGACGTGTGTGTGTATGTGTCTTTTTTGCGACTTTATAAAACGTACTACTGATGGAGAAAGTAAAAAGAGCAGACACATACAGGGAGAGAGAGACAAAAACAGGCTGGTCAAGCCGGTGTGTTTGTAGTAAGAGGCCTGAGGTGTAGGTGTGTGGGGGAAAAGAGAACTGAAGGGAAGGGAGCATATTCAAGTGAGTAAACACTGAAATAAGGTGGAGAATGAAATAGAATTAAAATGGTGAAATAAGAGAAATACTAGAAATAGAAATAAACCGCAAAAAGTCAGTTTGTTACATAAATACAAAATGAGCCTACATCCATTGATTGTTAGTCTAAATGTGTGCTTGTGTTCAGTGCTTGTACCATAGCACCTCCCTCTTGGCAGTTTTACCTCTTGGCAGTTTGACAGTTTAACACAAAGGGGGAGTAAGTGAGGACAGGGTGGGATGGAGAGTCAGGTTTGGGATAGGGCGTGTGTGTGTCTGTGTTGGGGGTTGTAGTTTGGTTGCCGCAGTGTCTGGAAACAAGGGTGCAGCTTATTTTCCACAGATAGCTGACCTGCCTGAACTTCCAGGGGACACATTCCAGGAACCCTGAATGGCTCTGATTGTGGGTCGTCCCGGGCTGCAGCCTGAGCAGACGGGTCTGCACCAGCTATGTTTTGGGGGCTTGTCCCCAGGCCCTGTCTCCTGTCAGTCTCCCTTTTATTGTGGGTGCTCTGTCTCTCTGGCTTTTGTTTTTCGTCTATCCCTAACTGACCTGGTAACACACTCTCCCTCTAAGCTTCTAAACTGCTGATGCAATTTTTCGCTTCCCGTTCACATTGTTGTCTTTTCTAGTTTAATTATTCAAAGGAGAAGCTGCAGTTTAAACCCCTCTTCTCTTTGCCTTTTAAATTTGGGGTGAAAATTTTGGTGTTGAGCAATCACCAGCATTTGTTTTGCAAGCATAATAACTGTCCGGAGTTGACTTTCAATGATGTCTCCTGTAACTACCCTCATAGAGCTCATTAATGGTTTTCAACTAATTTGGTCCTATTCCCAAAAACGATGCTCATTTCCTGCACAGAGGCAGAGCAAAAATAATGTGTATGTTTCGCAATGTAACAAGTGAATTATGATTGATATTAAAACATGTCAGGTTTGTTATATTTTTCTCTTTTTCATGTATTTTCAAAGATCTGAAGCTGTGCGAGGCAAAGTGGTTGAATAAGTTAGCGTAGCAGGACCCACCCTGTTATCTCAGCAAGATGTGGTCAGGGGATCACTTCCAATTAGAGTGGACCTGCCAAAGCAAGTAAACAACCACGCTCCTGGCGGCCTACCATAACTAACTCAGTTTGTGCTGGAAGCAAGGCCACTGAATCAACCGCAGAGTATGTTGTAGGCTGTTCCAGGATGAGGACACTGTGTGCAAACTGTTGGTGTTTGTTCTCTTTTCCAAAATCGTCTCAATACCGGACGGGATTTTTCAAATGGTTATAGCATGTTAATTATGCACTGGCTCATTTCAAAGGACGCCCTCTGTCCAAAGGCATAACCTGTTGACAAGTCCTTGTTAGTCTGTACTTTCTACATGGGGAAGGGGGGGCTATGTTGAGCTGAGGGATTATGTAAAGTTCCATTGTATTTCCATTTTATATTGTGTCGTAACTCCGGCTAGGGACATTAACAATTATAATAATAACTTTATTTGTGATGCAGCTTTCATGTAAATATGCAGCCCAAAGTGCTTAACAAAGCAAGATCAGATGAAACTAAACAATAATAATAGATAATATAAAGTACTAATAGCAGTAAAAATAAAACAAATAGGTTAAAAATAGGTTTCCAGAAATGACTTTTTTGACGGCTTTATTGTAAATTCTCATGTGAAAGTTGAAAGATCTCAAAGTGGGTGTAATGTACTTTTCCTCCACTGTCTCAGCCCTGTGACAGTTTCTTTTTAGCTGACAAATAGCAGCAGTTTTCCAAGGTCCTTTCTTGGCTACTTCTTTTTCTCAAAGTAGCAACAGAGTCAAAGGATTTTATAATTAACAACATGCACTAGAATGACTAGATCAACTAAGCAAGTGTTGGATGGAGGAAAAGTATGCATTATTGTCTAAAAACCTGGTTCAAGCATCGTCATCAAAGCTTTACATCGACAATCTCATTGTCAAGTCTAATGTATGCCCATGGTTGTGGGCGCACCTCTTTACATGATGCATAAGACCAAGACAGGCCAGAACATCTAAAAATTCAGGTGCCTTTGAATCAGCAGTGTTATTGACATGGAAGTTAAAAAGGTGGTATTATGCTCATTTTCAGGTTCAAAATCCTATGTGGTTTAATTTTCAAAAAACACCATATTTTTTTTCATACTGCACATTGCTGCAGCTCCTCTTTTCACCCTGTGTGTTGAAGGCTTCGTTTTAGCTGTGGAGTGATACATCTTGTCTTTGACTACTAGCTAATCAGAAGCAGAGAAGGGCGGGTCAGCGAAAAGATGGTAAACGGCTTCGATTCAGCTGTAGGCTACATGTTGCCAACCAGGTTGGCAATTTGGACTGGAGCAAGAGTTTCAGAGTGGTGAGTTATTAATCTGTAACAAAAGTATCTTTCATCCATAAAGTTTTAACTGAGCTCTGTCTCTACATCACAGCAACAACTTCATGTCCATTGACTGCTTGGAGGGTAGCCAGTGTTTGGAAGGGAGAGGAGAGGTGTGTGCTGCAGCTCAGTGTTTTTCCACCGGTGTTTTTGAGGGCGTGTCGGACTAGTCGCTCAGCGAGCATTATGACAGGTATTTTCATTATGACGTCACAAGAAAGGGAAGTAAAGGCTGGACTACAAACGAGCTGTTTTCAGGCAGTTCAGAGCAGTGTTTTCTGTGGGAGATGGGAACTCCCTTTGGGGTGGACTTTGGGCTTTTTCACTTTGCAAACCTAGTACATGCACAAAAAAGATATATAACTCAATAAAGGAGAGGGGAAAAGCCAAAAACCATAATACCACCTCTTTAAAATGGGATCAGATCAAAAGTTGATGTTGTGCTTAGTGGGTCAATAGTCACAGTTAGTACAGGCTGCTGAGCTTTCATAACTAAAGCTAAGTACAGAAACCTAAGTCCTCCTCCTCTTTTATCTTGTCTACTTGGGAACAGAAAACTATAATTTGGAGGAGATGATTCTAATAATATGGCAGAGGCAATTAAGGAAAGCCAACATTCGGTTAAAAATAAAAAAAACTAAGGCCATGTTGAGAGATAAAATCATTAATTAAAATAAAAATGCTTACTGGAGTGGGATCTAATATTCAAAAGTGCTGTTCTGTGGTGTCAAGCCAGTGTTTATTTAGCTCTTAGGTTAGTCTAAATGCGAGGCACATTGTTTCACAAAAGTAAAGACCGACTTATTGTAAACCTAAAAAGTTAGAAGGGCTAGCCCCAGAACTAAGAGCCGTAACAGTCCGTGACACCTGCTGACCAGCAGCACCAAATGAAAAAGAAGTGCCAAAATATAGCTCATAACTTGTGGTTTTCTAACAGTGTTGTACAGTGAGAAATAAGAAGGGAAAAAGTTTCTGGAGCACAGAAAACTCATTCTGCTGCTGTTGAAGTGATCGGTTCTTTAGGCAAATTAGGGAGCTTTCACACCTGGAAGTCCGCACCAAGGTCCGAAACAAAGTTCATGTTTTGATACATTCGGTTAGTTTTGGTTTGGTTTCACACTGCAATTCTGCGACCGCACTAAAAGACTTTACATGACAGATTTGCGTCCTGTCGTCATCATCTATGTGGGCTGCGTCTCCCTATGCTTGAAATTAACATGCATATTTTCCACCACTATATTATTATTATTATTATTATTATTATTATATTATTATTATTATTATTATTATTATGGCATTACTACCTGCAGCACCAACTATACGTTAAACATTATAACGTCGACAGGACAGAAGGAGAAGACAGCAAGCACCGCCATTTGAGGAGAGACCAAAGAGATGTGTGGCAGTGTACTTCTATAATGGCCCTCTGTTTGAAAAGATGAGAGAGCTGTCACGGGAGATTTATAATTGTGTCCTTATTTAAATGCATTTCTCCGTGCATTTGTTTGTTTCCGGTTTATACGGCAAACGCCAAACTTCCTATAAATAGTTTGAAAGTCCGAACTATTCAAAAAATGCTTTCACACCAGAACCGAACCATGGTTCAGTTTGATCCGGACCGAGACTAACTTTTTCGTCTGACCAAA
Organism: Micropterus dolomieu; assembly: GCF_021292245.1. NCBI lineage: Eukaryota > Metazoa > Chordata > Actinopteri > Centrarchiformes > Centrarchidae > Micropterus > Micropterus dolomieu. The sequence goes on along the minus strand of NC_060154.1, from coordinate 14,338,171 downwards.
TTTCGTCTGTTTGTTCCGGGCTGTGGTCCGGGGGAGATTTCGCACCTGTATTTTTGGTTCGGATCAAACTGAAAAGTGTGAAAGTCTGGACCAAACGAGGTAGGTGTGAAAACCCCCTTAGTCCTACTTAAAATAGTCTTTGAGCAGTGGACGCATTGATACGTCTGTCTTAAGTCTGAACATTAGTTTGATCTAAGCCATAGTGAAAGTTGTATCTTTGTGGAATCTGCTGCTGTAGATCCTCAACTATTAGTCCATCGATTGATTAGTTGATTGACAGAAAATTATCATCAACTATTCTATAATCAGTTAATTGTTTGAGAAATTTCGAGTAAAAATGCCAAACATGCCCTTGTTCCAGCTTCTCAGATGTAAGATTTAGTTACTTTTCCCTGTCAAATGTGATAATATACATTATATTTCTGGCTTTTGTACTATTGGCTAGAAAAAAAAACAAGCAATCTGAAGACAAGCATTCTATAGATAAAATAAACAATTAAAATAGATTAATCAATAAAAATAATTGTTAGTCGTAGCCCTAAACCTTACTATGAATGAACAGTGATGCAAGCTGCATCTGTAGCCAATAGCCCTTAATCTAACAAGCTCACTCTGTTGCTGCTGACCTCAAAACAGCAACATGAAGAACACCACAGAGAGTGATCTGTTAAAACTGAACTTTCTGGCAGTAAGATATTTAAGTGTGTTTTCTGTGGCGCTTCGGAGTTTCCTCAAATGTTAGCTCTTCTAATTTTGTCTCTTGCCCTGTTGGTTTACAGTAAAGTCAGATATACTGATACAAAATTGAGGAAGTGAAAAAGAGAAAAGGTCAAAGTCTATTTATGGCACTTTGCAAGTGTCAGATACAATTTCTGGACAACCACTGGACAGAACTAGCCACATCTCCGAATTTCTCTTTCTTGTCGTCTCTCTGATGTGTGGTAATGATAATGCTAATGATAAGGTATAATGAAGCCGACCACAAATCTGAGCTTCTTTAGGCATGAAGGAGACAATCTAACTGGAAGTCTGAGCGATATAAATGTCTTCAGCTCCTAAGTAAGCTAACCAGTTGCTGTTGAAAATGTGGAGCTGTGTGTCGCAGCCTTTCTCCCAGAGTGGGAAGCAAGCACTGAACAACAGGGTTTCAGTGCCTAGGGCCTCCTGGAGCCCGAGATGTCTGAATAGTGAGTAATGAGGATGTGTGGAAAGCATGGCAGGCAGCTGCATTTGAGTCATCCATCCTTTCTGTGCTCTCGCTTGCTTTTAATGGGTGTCGTCGACTGATCTGGCTCACTGGTGACTGTTCAACTGTTCTCTAGTCCGGTGTGTGTGTGTGTGTGTGTGTGTGTGTGTGTTGTGGTGGTATGACAGTGTGGGGTTGGCTGAGAGAGTTGAAGAACGGCTCCAAGTTGAAGAAAGAGTGAATTAGAGATTTTAGGGGCTGCTTTTGATTGGCTTCTTCTCTGCGTCTCTGGGCTCAGGGAGTTTTTTTTCTTTGAGTGTCTTTTTCATTTGCCAATCACTGCCAGTGTTGAGTTTGTTTTTTTCCCCCAGTCCTTCCCAAACATCTTCCTGAGGGGTTATCTGTGGGCACACAGTCCACACACAGTGAGACAAATCACTTCCAGGATGAAGTGCATATCTGAGACAGATTTGTCCTGGCCTGTCTTCGCATAGAATTGACACAAACACACATCATACACAAACATTTTTTTAAAAAGGATGCGCTAAATTTGATTAGAACTGTGACCAAGACAAATACTGTACAAGACAATTTACTGCTAAAAAATGAACTTATTTGCTCTCTGGTGGACAAACTATGTGTGTAATGGAGACACTGTTTCTAAATGACCTCAAACATATCTTTGGCATTTCTGTACTAAACTTATGCTTATCTTTGAGAACCATGCAGCACAGGGCCAAATATAAGTGATCAAATTCATCTGAAAGAGAAGTTTTGAATTCAAGATGTTGTTTTTGCATGGCATGAACCTTTGATCACTGAGGCACCAGGTTATTGTCATGATGGAGCAGCTTTGTTAATTGATCGGTTGATTTGTATGTTCTAGAAAATCCCCCCCAAATTGTTTAATTGTTAATTGTTTAATCTTCCTAAAAACCCAAGTGGGATATCTTCAGATGACCAGATTACCAGAAGTCCGAAACTTATTTACCTCAGATCAGAAAGAAATGCTCACAAGTGAGAAGCCCGACCTAGGGATCTTTTTTGCTTGAAAAATTAATTCAAGGATGACTTGATAATACATTTTTTATCTATCTATATTTTTGCGACATTAGTCAATCTTGTCAGGTCTCGAAAGGCCAACTAGAGTCATGTCTGTTCTGCAAGTTAAATCCATCCACGCAGGCAATGCAAATTCGGCAGGGTGCTTTTTTTTTTTTTTTGTATTCAGTTGTGAAAGGCGCAGGTTTTGTAAGAACCGAAGTTTCCTGCTTTGCTTTGATGTCCGCTTTCGTATTCTGTCAAACGCTTCCTCCGTTGTCTTCTTCCTCTTCTTTTTCTCGAGTCAACTTCGTCTCGAGTGTCTCTTCTCATCAGCAGTGAGCCATTCTCTGCCCCCCCGCCTCCTCCAGTGTCTTTCAATGAGCAGGCTCTTGCAAGGAAACGGACGTGAGTCATTGTGGCTGGGTAGACTGATAACGGTTTATTCACTCATTCGTAACTGCAGTGTTGAACAGATGGTACCTTGGCTTATCACTGCATTAGGATGGTTTTGTCATAAAGCCCCAAACTCGTCCACTTTTTCACCCAGTGAGGCCATCCAGATGATTATTTTTATTTCCTAGCTTCTAACAAAAAACTTCCTGTAATTATGTGATTGTGTTTGTGTGTGCGTGCTACTACCACTTACCAAATGATAATTATTTTCACGAGTATTTGTTGAACTTATTGCGTCATGCTGTTGTGAATCAGACTCTGTCACTTATTTCTTCACTGTGCGGTAATCAGAGGCCTTGTGTCCTTTTGAAGCTTTTTAATTGGCTCTTTCACCCACACTCTTTATCTCTCTCACAAGTGTGAAACAGGAACACAGGTGAAAAGTAAGAGCACGTGTTATCTGAAGCACTTTACATAAAACCCTGTGTAGTTATCTACTGTAAAAACACTTGTTAATTATGATTTCTCACCTTGCACGTGTCCTTATCAACCATGTTTTTGTTTTCTACGTTTTGTACTCTGATCTTTTACTTAAGTAAAAGTAGCAATACTACAGTGTAAAAATACTAAATAGTATAAAGTAGAAGAAAATTGAAATACTCAAAGTACATGTACCTCAGAGTACTCGGTACTTGATTAAATGTACTCAGTGACATTTCACCACGTTGCCACTTTGCCACCCTTGGCTCAGAATGAGGTCAGCCAATAAAACGCCATACCAAACAATGGAAAATATTCAGCTACGAGTTCCTGTGCTGTTGGTGTCAGTGCATCGGCATTTTAATACTGAGCTAGAATTGCAACAAGCACGGGTGACGACGGTCACCGGAATGTTCATTTCATGGGTGTGAGAGGCCAACGATAAGATGTCTTGTAGAAAATGTGATATTTGATAGGATGGCCCTCTATAGTCAGCAGAAATTAGTTTTACCCTGCTGCTGATAAAACACAAATGCAACCTATGCAGGGGACCTGCTCATAGACATATTAATCTGTAGTGCCACCAGTGGCCAAAACTGCACAGTGTAACTTAAGTATAGATGAGTTACTGAAACTTTCCATTCAGGGAGACAGAATACTAACAGGTGAAGTTATTTTTCATATCCTTATTCAACACAGAAAGCATATGATAATCATAATTTGTTGATAAATGTCAGATTACCCAACTTCACTGAGGCCTAGTGCCCCCTGCACTGCTTAAAAACACTCCTCATACATAAATGAGACATTTACCACTCTCAATGGGACCATCCGCCCTAATGAATAATACTTTTCTGCTTCAAACGCTTTTGATACATTTTGCATTTATAATCGCATACAGCGTCTTTATTTTCTCCACTGCATTTTTCTTATTTTGGTATTGCTAATTAAGTAAAAGATTGAACTAGATTATCCATGATTAAGAAGCATTTAAATGCGCTCAAGGGTTAACATGGCAAAAATCTTTATATTCGACATTATACTGTACGTTCAGAGAAGTGCAGAGAAATTAAATATAAACAGCAATGGTAATGTTTTAACTAAACCAAAGGGACTAGAGAAAGCAGAAAAGCACAGGAGAGATCAGGTGTCAGTGAATAAACAAATTGGAGGATTTGTCTGGCACAAGAACCACCAAAAAAGCTAAGGCGACTGCTTTTTTTTTCAGGTGTTAGGCATCCTGAGTCGATACCATAAGCATATGTCTGCAGTAACATAATATATCTCTTTTCAGACATTATTAAAGATTAAATCGAGAAGGGAGAAACATCCTATACAATAATAAACATGATAATGTACTACAGTCGCCATCTAAATTCTTGTTCTGTAAAAGAAACCTTGGCACTACATACTTGATGTACTAAAGAAAGCTTTAGATCAAGGCAGGTTTACCTTAGGGCAGAAGGCAGTGCCCACATGACACACCCAGTGTACGGTATGTAAAAGGAGTTGGTTGTGATTTGTCACAGGAATCTGCTAGTGGTTTGTCTGCATAGAGATATTAATACCTAGGCAACCAGCAATACAGCAGCTGTGAAGGCCTTGGATCAAAGCCAGAGTTGGTATTGAACAGTTGCAATAACACGTCAATGATAAGAAGTATGGCTCCTTTCATGTATTATAAACTGAAGCAATGTGTGGTAATATTGCATTGTTGAATAGAAAATGTCCCTACCCTGCCCAATGCTGCCAAGAAGCTGGCTCATTCTCTCGCTTAGACCACCCATCAGAAAAATGTTCGGCTCAGTCATACACCTGTGGTGAAAGTTTATACTAAATGGCATTCCATTGTAATGTAGTCATTATAGAGATGATGGGTAACACATCTTCCGACTTGAATAAATAAAAGCATCACATTGTAGTATGGTTATTTCGTAGGATACTTTCCCGTGGAAAAATTTGAACTTTACAAAGATGTATTTTAGAGTTTTCTTCTTTACTTTAGCAGGAATCAACAGTTAAGTTTGTCGCGCTTGGTTTCCCGCTCTACAGGTCCTTTCTGGTCAGATCTGTGCTCCTCAGTTGTCTGGCATGCCTGCTCAACCCCAGGCAATGTCAGTGGAGAGTGACATGCCAGTGTTGTTACACAGCAGCTGACGAGCCGGGACAGAAACAGGCCTTGTGGCCAGTATGGCAGAGTTCACTTGGCCGACATCACGCTTCAGGAACCGATTCTACACTTTATTTAACCGGCGGAGTCAGTGAACCTGAGCTCTGCTAAGTGAAATTGAGCAGAGAGCGTGGCTTTGTAGCTCCAGGTTGATGCTATCAGCTGCCACCCAGCTGAACGAGCCACCCGAGATGTCTGAATTATACACACTCTACGGTACTCATGGTAACAATTATGTGTAACCCAAGCAGAAATTAACACCCTCAGCTTACGGGAATGCTCATGTCAGTGTCACATATTTTCACTCAACTTTCACTGAGCTGTTCATTGCTAAAGCTTGAGCTGTGATCTTATTTACTGAGGTTTTTTTTAAAATTGAGTGATAAATAGCCCAAGGAACCGCTCTTCTCTGTCCTACGTGCTGTCCCATAGGAATGGGCGGGGTGTTGTCAGTGGTGGTTAGCTGCACAGCTGGGACTTTGCCTGGCTCAGGCATGGCTGCGGGCCTGGCCCCATGCGGAGGGTCACGTCCCTGTTTGCCGCTGAGCCTTTTCCCCTCTCTCCCACGGCATCTCCTAATCACTACATTATGAGAAGAACTCCTCCAACTGCTGGGTCACATCTCATCCCTCTGTCCAGTTTATTCAGCCTCCTCCTGTATCAGGCTTTAGCCAAAAAAACCTTTGCAAATTAAACTTGTGTGGTTTGAACAGGGAGAGTTTTGTATGCATCACATGAAGACAGAGATGTGTAGTCACGTGTGTAGGGTTCTGCTCAGCGTTCAGCAACATCAAAGAGAGACCGTTGCAGGAAAAACAACTTCAGGAAAACAACCCGCAGTTCAAAACCCAGTGTTTGCGACGTTGTTAGGTGTTTTTGTGTCGTGCTGCATCACTTTGTTTTTTTGATTCTGTGGATGTAAAATTCCTTGTTTTTAGGTTATTTAAAAGGGAGCAAATTAAATTTTTGTGCCTTCCATTAAAAGCAGCAGCTTTCCTCAAGTAACCCGAGGGAGCATGTGTTCATTCAGGCCCTAGCAGCAGCCTTTTCTGAGGGAGCTTAAGGACTGAATGGCCTTTACAGGCAAAATCCAACTTGCGTCTCTATTCTTCATCTTGTGTGTGTTGTATCATGATTGTTAACCTGTCAGAGCATTGGCATTTTGATGGGCAAACTTCTTTTTACAAGTTCCTGTTCTGCAGCAGGGAGTTATGGTTGTGTCATTGTAGTCATGTTTTTTTTGTCATCACTCATTGAATTATGTAATATTCTCTCTTTGGGTACTGCATGTTCAGCATTTTTGAGTTGATAGGCTCTTTACGTGTTGATGACGGGTTGTGACACTAATATAGCTTCTCCATTGACAAGAGTTTTGCCCGCTAAATCCCTTGTCACTCACATCATGAGAGCAAGGAACGGTCTCTCAGATCTGACTACATGTTGTGACTTTGCTTAAGAACCATTTTTTTGACATGTTTGTGCAGGGTGGTTAAATTGTTGCATAATGTAGCACATTGTTTGATAGTGTCATGTAAAGTCATGTATAATTCCATTATTTCATGCAGAGTACAATGTAATATACATGGTTATCTTAGCCAGAAACGTGATGTTTTAGAATTTAAATTTCATGACATTAAAAATATATTGGGTTATGCTGTAGATTTCAGAATGTGACTGGCGCTTAAGTGAGAGCGGGGTATAGTTTGTCAGAATTGACGTCATTAACATGCATTATTCTCTACAGTATAACTATATATATATATATATATATATATATATATATATATAAACACCAGCCAGTAATGGTTTTAGATTAGATCTGCTGTCATTTAAGAAACATCTTAAGATTTTGTAAAGACAATGGTGACTGTAGGGCCCTACGAAATTGATATAAATTTTTGCCAAATTCCATACAATTATTTTCCAAATTCAGTTTTGTTTTTTTTGTTTTTTTTGTTTAAATTTTTCGGAATTCTGTTTTGTAGAATTTAAGCACATTTTGTCATTTGGTGGATGAATACAATTTGAACAAGTCAATAAGAAAATATCAATGAATTTGATTTATCAAACCAAATGTGCATATAGAAATGTTCCAATGTGTAATTATTTGTGGGAGCAATTGACCCTTGCTAAGCTGTGCCGCCAATATGCAGCTGGCCAATCACAGCGCTGTATAGGTCTCCCTCTAACTGAGGTCCGACACTTTCACCACTGCTCTCCGTTGACTGGTACACAAAATTTTTATTTTTGCTGTGGCTACCCAGAGATGTTGAAAGGAGAAGTACGATTTCTTCCCTTTCCAAAACCTAAAACAAATCAGAAAAAATTAGGCTGTGGATTGTTCCCAATGTAATGTTGGTTAGCTAATGCTACCTAACTTAATTTTCTACTGAATGTAACGTTATAAAGCCCTACTGTTTTTGCTTTTTAATGATTGTAATAGTGAATAGAGACCTACCCAGCTTCACAGGAACAGTGATAATCCTTTATATCGTTGTCCTTTGTCTCAATCGTCAAGTGATTCGGTGGTTCATTTTTACTGTGATCGGTGGTCTTTATTTATTTCACGTCAGTTTGACAGTCTGAATACATCCTTCAAATGTATAATGCAAACCTTTCTGTCTCCATTCTGAGATCGTGTTTTTCATTTTTCTAAAAATTAGACCTTATTTCTCCAGGGAGTGCAGTAATAGACAGTGGCAACCCCGTGATAAATCCAACAGGTCCGACAGTTTGTTGGACTTAGCAACTTAACAGTTACTAAGGGGGGCATGGCTTTGCGAAGGGTCAATTCACAATGAATGTATTGTTGCAATACTTGTACTGTGAATTGTCCCCTATTAAATAGGTTATTACTTGATTACTGATAATTTCTTCCCACACATATTCCGGAGTACAGCTTCCATATGCTGCTCAATGTAGCTTTTGTTTTTATAATGGAAAATCTAACTCCGCCCACACAGCCACAAAGTCTTCTACGAGCTTGTGTCTTGCATCTGCCGATGTGGTTGCACTTTTAAGCGTTTGTTGAAGTGATGAGCTCTAGCTAGCATGCTGACTTCGCTACGGTGTGTGTATGTGTTTGTGTGTCCGCGATTGGGGAAACACACAGAGCAGAGGAGAAAAGCAGGCTGCTTGTTTATGACATAAAAGAAACACAGCAGTATAGTTTTTATTGTTTGTTTGGCTTAAGTGCTGTGAAAAAGACACTTATACTGCTAGGGAAAACCCAGGTTTTTATAAATTGCAACCACATTTTCGCAGATCCTGTGATATTCCACGTTTAACAGCTGATACCATTTTCATTATCGAATTCCACGTTTACAGCATCATGGATATCATAGTGCTCTATGACTGAGGACATTTAGGGCTTGAAAGTAACTTTTTAAGTACCATCGAAAAAATTTCCAAGGTGGAACACTAACTTTGTTCCACAGCGCAGACACTGACACTGCCTACAGATTTGTCCGCAGACATTTTTTGTATGTTGGCTTTGTGAATGCAGCTATTGGCCAATGCCGATAATCTCAAAATGCCAGATATTGCCCTGTTCCTGCTTGAGTGTGACGTACATTTTATTTGCCTTTAAAATGATAAACAGACAGGAAGACAAAATTATGAAGTTTCTTACCTATTTATAACCCTGCATTGTTTCTGTGTCTTAATCGACATACCTGACACCACTTCAGCTCAAAAGTAATTTTTAACAGTTCAGGGACTTCTGCATTTCTAGTCCAGTAAATGGACCCAGACAACCTATTATATTTTGATGGTTGGGAACAGAAATGACCTCAGACACTTGCCTAACATCTCATGGAATTTGATGCTCTTTCAGGACTCGAGCGAACAGTGGGCAAGTAGTGGCCTGAGCTGAAAGCACTGCAGGGCTTTGTCAATTTTCTAACTGAAACTCACCTTAAGGTAAAGTACAGTCATGTGCATATCAGTCAAAATGCCTCCATCTTGTTTTCTGGCATATGTCACTTGGGGCTGTAAGTCAACGGATAACAAGCTATGTTTATTATTTACATACCTACTTAACAACATTCTAACTTTGACCTTTTCAGGCGCTTAGGAGCTACTGGTAATTTGACTTGTGTCGCTTAAATATTTCCTTCAAGCTAGTTCCAACAGCTCAACTAGGCCAGATTTGTTAAGGTTGCAACATGCCAGAATGTGAGTTGTACTGTAAAAAGACGACCCTAGTGTGATCGTAATCAAGGATCTGATTTAAAAACTTCGGTGTTCATCAGCTGTATGATGGTTCGTAATATTTAATGTTGTGCTGCAAGAGATCTGACTCGTTAATTTTACAGCTGCGACGCTGCTCACCTTCACTTAGGCTTTACACGCATGACTGCGACTTATATTATCCTACAACCCAAAGATATACAGTTTAGTGTCATAGAGAAGTAAAGAAACCAGAAAATATTCACATTTTAAATACTTATTCACACCAGTCAATCCGCAATTCAGTTCAATTTAATTTTCTCCACAAGCAAGCACTTGGTGACAGGCAAGGAAAAAACTTCCTTTTAAGAGGCAGAAACCTCGAGCAGCTAACACAATATCCACACAGAAATAAAAGGTAAGTAAAGGTACTGACTGAAAATGAATAATGGTTCAGATAATTATATTATTGTTAATGATGATGATCATAATAACAATTGTAGCAAAGGGTGTCGAGCAGGAACATGGTGCTAGCAGGCAGCTTGTAACCACAGATCCAGGCTCCACAGCTCCAGAGCCAGAAACCTCTGTAGATTGCGGTAGGAGTGGAGAGGAGAGGGACAAGAAAGCAGAAGACTACGTGAAAGGGAAGAAGTCACATTAGTAACATGCATTAATGGGATGAGGTTGCAAACAGATGGAAAGAGTGGAACACCCTAATTCAGAGTGTGACGTCCCTGCCCCACCCTGAAATGTCGCTAAATCTAGCCAAGAACTCGCCATGTTAGTAACTGTAGTTGACAGGTGTGTGTGTGTGTGTGTGTGTGTGTGTGAGACGTAGCATAGGACTCGTGCTATTGCGGCCTCACATTATCTGAATTTGAATGCCTTCCATGACGCATAAAGATACTCATTTCATTTGTGGTGAGTTTCTCTATTGTCCCAGGTCTTTGTGTCCTAGGTGCTATTTTTTTTTTGTCAACGGGACATCCTTAGGTTTGAGCGCTGGTCACACCTCCCAAATTTTCCCTGGCTTTTCTCTAACATTCTCTACTTCCGTCATGTTTAATTCACTCGGCGCTGTCTTCAGATATTTCTGCATGTTTCCTCTCTACCTGATGAACTCCTCATGCATATAAAATCTCCCCATATCCCAATAAAACTAGGTAGTTTGGCTCGTTCTGAGTCGAGCTCACAGCTGCTGTGTTGAAGTATGTTGTTTGTGAACTCTTTAAACTTGCAGCGTCTAAATACCTCAATAGCGCATGAGGAAACTCAAAGGTCTCGAGCTGCTGTTTGTGGGGGTGTGGCAGATATAAATCTGTCAAGGGCTCAGAAATTGAAACTCTGTTGTAAATCACTCTTGTCAGGTCAATAGTACAGTAGTGGATGGTTAACGGTGCTTTTCTAGTTTAGTAAATAAATTCCTTTCTCCCGCCTGCTGTTTTAGTCCTCCAGGGTCTCGTATATAGTGGAACCATCCTCTTTACAATTCTGTAAACCACCCCTGCTCTTATTGTGCGACAAGCCTCCTATAGAAAGTTTTTAGATTTGCAAACAGAAGGGTGACTGACTTAAAATTGAACCCAGCATGAGCATGCACTTGTGTAGTTCGTAAACTGTTACACGTTACCTCGCCTTGTACCCCCGTGCGTTTGTAGAACAAACCTCACAATTAAAAAGGAATCTTTTATGGCGTCATAATGCACATGTTTCATACATGCTAAAAATGCAGTCATGGTACTTAATGGCACTTTGACTTTAACTGTTGACCAAATTCAAGTAAGTAAGGTTCATTTACAGCACATAGTGTCTTTCTAGATCAGTGCTTCACAATAAAAGAAATTATACCATGACAGAAAATACACGTTATGAGTAATGACTAAAGAAGAGAATTCTAAAGAATATGTATGTGTGCTTTTCCTCTGAATTATTTTGGTTTAATCATTTGAAGTTGTATTAGTGGAAGAGGCAGTATTGAAGGAAGTTAAAATGTCAGCCAAAGTGTAGCCCTTACATACAGGCAGTAACCAAAAGAAGAGAAAATGCCATGAGGCCAATACTATATGAACATTGTCACTTGACAATAAATCGGTTTGTATTTTTTTTAGTTAAGCTTATTGGATTTCAGACATCCAGGACTGGGATTTGTCATCAGGTTATATTATGAACTTGGTGTATCATTAACATCCTGTGCTAGCAATTACCTGAACGCTGATAAATATTTTATTTGGTTTGTAATTTTATCTACCGCCCGTCGCTGGATCAGGAAAACTGCCCCTGTTTGAAGTTCACTTTCTACTCTGCAAATCAGTAGTACTAAATTCATGAACGTTAAAGGGGCATTACGTAGTTTTCAGCGGCCACTAGCGGTGCGGTTTTAAGATTGCAACCAGGCGTGTACTTGTACGCGTGCTCGCTTGAACTCATGAGCGAGCAGAATCCGAAACACAACCGCTTTCATACAGAAATCCTGCAATAAACACAGGAACACCAGCATGTAGGCTGTGGCTTTTCACTCAGACATGTTCAGGCTCTGTTACTTCAACGTTACCATCTCAGAGGTGGATCGACACTGGCGCTGTACCTTTCATTCAGCACAGCAAGACACCGGCATATTGGCACAGTACTCCCGAAAAAAGGCAAAGTGAGAGCGGCTATAGACAGGTAGGGAGCCAGCTTCACACAACATGCTGGAAACTCAGGTAAACTCCCACTACAACGTTACAGTAATATTTTTATCAGCTTGATGTTGAACTAATCCATGCTCGTTACATGATAAAGTTACACTGCATTTAGCCAACATGCTACATCGTTAGCTCGCCTGCTGCTTTCAGTAACTGTCTTTACTATCTGTGTATCTTTCACCGGAGGCTCAGCAATTTCAGCACAGCTACATGTTTTGGATGATAATGAAACTGTTAGTGAGCTGGACTGAATATTATAACGAGATTGTGTCATACTTTATAGCAGTTAGACCGCAGTAACTAACTTTACTGTAGTGTTAGTGGATGGCTCTTCCTCTGGGTTGTATATTATGTGGGTCATGTCAGTTACAGCGACTGAGAGGTGGAGAAGCTCTGTACCTGAGTATCAGTAAAAGGCAATAAATCTAAATTGAACGTTATGAAGCAAACCGCGTCAGGTCCGATCTACTGTAGCGTTAGTTGGCTGCTCGTGGCCGCATCACTATGGGATAGTAAACAAATCGCTCCACATTTGCTTTTTACCATTAAATCATTTCTTGCAGGCTTTGACACATTGACATAACAGTGGTACAGAGGAAAGTAACATGGGTTGCATTAGTTGGTGAAGTAATGTGAAAGCGATATAACGTGAAAGCGAGCTAACGCTATCTAACTTGAGCCAACTGAAGCACAAAATCCAAATATATTTTACATGCTTTGTAGTAATGTTAGCTTACCTGTCCAATAGGATGAAAGCCAACTCTGGGTCTGTTTTTATATCCAAAACAAAGCGGAGGTTTCTCCATGATTCAAAAGCCCTGCCGATGTTGATCCGTGTTTTTGTCCGAAGTCGATCCGATTCACATTAGGCCTGACGAGCTTCAGCAGATAAAACTTTTTTTTGTTTTTTATCCTTATGTGGAGTTTGTGTTGGAGTCTGTGTTGTGTTGGGAGCAGGTCGTTTCTTAGTGTTAGCAGACTCCATGTCGTAAGTTGCAGTGTTGTCGCTGCTGAGTGCAAAGTCAGTAGACAAAGATAGAGCCTCGGGAGTGCGCATGCAGGTCACTGGATTTCGCGGAAAATCCGTCCCGGAGCCTTCAAATAGGAATAGGAATACTTGCCTTCAGAGTTAATAGCCAAACCCGGCAAGTGGATCATTTTAATGTCAGATTACAATCCCTTCACACACAGGCAATAAAAAAAGTATTCATTTTAGTAGAAAAACTACATATAGCCCCTTTAATAGCTGACGGGAAATGGCAGAGTTAACTTCCTGTCCAGGTTATCCCTGATTAATGGCGACCTATTGACACTGTTTACTGGAGATGAACATCATCACATAAAATCCCATGATAAAAAATGTGTTAGCATGTGTTAAAAAGCAAATTTATTTAGTTTCTATTTAAACAAGCAAAGCAAAATTACACCAGGTTTGCCTTTTCTGCATCGCATTATTCAACATTAGACTATGAGGGTACAAGGCGAGAAATTGATATTAAGAACACTTGGTCCAATTTTAAGTCTTATTCAGCATTTTGGGTTAGAAATAAATAGCCACAAGACACCTGCCTAATTTTGTCAAAAACATTTTTATTTTAATGTTACTGATGAGTCTGCCAGAAATAATCCTCTTCGATATGGACGAGTTGTAGTTTTTACAACATCTTACAGCAGCGTTTATTTTGATATTATTAGATTTTTTACATGGCAATGAACGTGGAGACTTAAGAAATTGATACAGGATCTATATGAAAGTGATTGGCAGTAATGCAACTAGTCAGTGGCGCTATGCTGTGGGGGTTTTGGCCTATAATGAGCCAAGTCTTGCTTTATCATGTCATTTCTATAAAGAGCTGGGCAGTCTGGATTGTATCATCATTTCCTCTCGACCTCTCAGTGTGGTTCAGGATCTTCCTCTTGTCTCATTCACATTCTCTTTCCCTCATGTCTCTCTCTCCCAGCGTACATGTTTCCCTTCCTTTTACTCATGTTACTTCTGTCTGTTTCCTCCCCCATAAAAATTCAGGAACCCGTCCACTGCTTTCTACCAGGCATTCCGGCCTAGCAGATTACGAGGGTCAAAGCCTGTCAACGATAGGTATGGGCTCGGGTGTGTTTACTTGTGTGGTGTGTGTGTGTGTGTGTCCTGGCCTGGCTGACTAAAGCAGACCTTGCACCCCTTAAACGCCGCGCACCTTGCAAGAAATGTCCATTTTGACTAGAAGTCTATCTATTTATGGAGCCTTGAAAGTGTAATTTATCTGAAATAGGTGTTGTCACAAGGTGACATCATTTTCAGGAGGAGTCTTATTTTTTTGGATTTCTTAAACAAATGACACCATCATTCAAGTTAAACTCCGATGTCATTAATGTTCCCACCTGACCACAGCTGCATTAAGTCTTTGGACCAACAATTTTTACACTTACTTTGCATGTTTTGTTTGATTGTATAAAAAAAGGAAAATTAGGCTATAGTTTTGGTAAATTAGTTCTTCTGATAAAGATTTTCCTTACCTTTGTGGTTGATAAGTCAGGTTTATGAACTACAAAATTTAAAATAATATCTTTAGACTTTGTTTAAGTGGAGAGATTTAGTAAGTAAAACGTATTTAAATAGAAAGCAATGCTGTCATACACATTTGTGATGTTACTAAGATAAATTGCTAGGATAGATTATTTGCAGATCTTTCCCCCTTTATTTTGAGATCAACTACGGAATTAAATTACCTGTCAAGCTGGACATTGCAGCCTCTGCAAGTGTGTAATGCATGGAGAAAGCATGGCACTGTGGGAAGCGTCATTTTGTGACACTTTGGGTGGCTGCGTTCTGCCAGTCACGAGGATCAAGCGCTCAGGTTTCTCTTGCCCCTGCGACGTGTGCAGCACAGTGCCAGGAGGTTTTAGCACTGCAAATAGCAGATCACACTGAGGTAACATGACGGAGCTTGTGTTTTATTACATAAGATTATCAACAGTCTGTTTTTTACACAACTATAAAGCCAAAGAAATTAACAACAGGCCTGGAGCTGCACTAGGAACTAACCTGTCATGACTATCAGCTAAGTCAAGTCAACCTAACATGGCAATTTAAAGTGTGTTTCCCTTAGTCATCATGCACTCTGTACCACTTTGAGAAACCGCTCTCACAATAGAAGAAGAACATATTAGTCGATTTAATACAAAATTTATCAACAACAATTATCACTGACTGTACTTTGAATTACATTGTTTTTGGACTGTTTGGACAAAACAAGCAATTTAAAGATGGTGGGCATTTTCACTATTCTTTTATAGACTTAAGAAATAATTGAGAAAACAAATTAGCGGATGAATCAATAAAATAGAATAATTGTTGTTTGCAGCCCGAGGAAAAATAACTCTGACTGACATTAACCAGGATGTCCAAAGTGTCTTTTTGTGTTTTTTCACTGTTGCACTAATTTTTGTAAGTGAATTCACATAGCTTTTTTTTTACCCCATACTTTTGTTACACATACAAATACTTTTTGTGCTGTTATAATATCCACTGGCCTTTTGAGTTTGAATAAGTGAAATTGTTGATTTCTTTATTCATTTCCTTTTTAAAATCATCTGTTAGTCTTTGTGAACATCACATTCTTTTTCTATCTGCACTTATATTTGGACGTTCAATTGCTACATGACTACATATTTGATTATTGGAGTTTGTTTATGAGACAGACCATAATCTGCTGTTGTGGAGTGAATAAAACGCCTAATTAAACATTTCTGCATTATCAATGGATTGTTAATTATTTTAAAACATGCGAGTAACTGTCTAGTAATGTTAAGTTCTATAGAAAAATAAATACCAGTTGTTGTTGTTGTTGCTTGGAAATAAATATTTCTGTGGTTTGTGAGTGGTTTGCATTAGTCATGGCCACTTTCTGTTCCCATGTCCTGTCTCATGGAGGCTGTTTGAGGTTTGACTCTCTGCCATGGGTATTTAATTGGCTGCCAACAAACAGCCCTAAACAAACTTTGGAGTTAAGGTGGCACCACCTTTTTTGATCATGTCCTTTTTTGTCGAACATGTGGTTCACTTGTTAAGTCATGAAATTGATAAATTCTGATCTGAAAGGAGATAATTCCTAGTTTGGGTCTAAGGACGTAGGGACCTTTGGGAAGGTACCAGGACATTCGCAGGACAATTTTGAGTTATATCTATTTTGACTTTTCCTTAATAAACCAAAATTGAGCACTGTGGGGGCAGTGTGTAATGTTTATTCAAGCTAGAGGATTTACTCAGCTAGATTATTCCAAGTGTATCAGTAATAAATAAATACTTTTTCAGCCTGTGGTTGTTGCTTGAACAACACTGGTGTCTCATCTAAATGAAATAAATAAATTTCACATTTGGCTGCACTTGAAATAAATATTTTTCAAAATCCCTGCTCTAGGGAACTGATGCTAAAGTAAGGAAAATGTGTTACAGTGTCAGCAAGCAGTACAGTTTTTGTTTTATTTCTCAGTTGTGATCAAAAAGATTAGATTGTCTTTATAGATATGTACACACTGTAAGGCAGAGGTATACAGTATGGACAGTGTTTATGTACTGGTATGTGAGAGCATTAATAGTGCAGGTAAGTGTATGTGCAGTAGTGTGGCAGTATTAAGTGAGTGGGAGCCAGCTGCCAGTGAGGCAGAGGCAGTCCTAGTGCATCTGAAAGTGTAGTTTATCTATACTCCCCTGATTTGTTACAGCTGTTGGTAAGAAAACAAAAGACGATTAGAGGAATAAAACTAAATGTATCATGAATCCTGAGTTTGTGTGTATTGCACTTCAATGAGCATGAGATGTACCAACATCCATACAACCATATTCTTCTTCTAAGCAGTTCAGATGTGATTCCAATGTTACAGTAAAACAGCAGTACAGATGAGTAAGTAATGGAGCGTCGTGGCTGGCAAAAGATTCAGCACTTCTGTTTGTTCATCATCCAGCTCATGTTTGCCTGTGGGCTCTGCAACTAACAGTGCAGCTTTATTCAAAACCTTTCAACTAACCGCAGGTAAACCTGAGGGAGCCACCTCATTTCAACTCCCTTTGTCATGAGCCTTCTCTCCTGCAAGGTCGGACTTGTTGGAAGTGGAGGAAGAGGGGTTTGCACACAAACAGTTTGAGGGCATAAAGTAGCATTCCTGAAAGCGATTGCTTTGAAATATGTAAAACCTCAGCTGGGCAGCATGCCATCACTTTTTCATAACCAGCTATAGTGCTTTGCGCAAGGTTCTACTACGTTGTGGTGGACATGCTTACCTGTTTATCTTCACAATGCCATGTCTGCTACAGCTCAGAGAAGGCCAAAACGATTTTGTGCTTGTGAAATAATGTTCAGAATGAATTTCAAAACAAGGGGTTGGGCAGCCTTTGTAAACCTGTGATAGCAAGTTTACAAAGTCATGTTTGTGAGTGTGTAGAAAAGATTTTTAGTGTAGAAAAACATCTATAATGTCTAAATAAGATTTGTGCAAGAACTTCTATCATGACATGAGGGGCTCATATCAACAGTGAGGTAACGCGAAGACTGAGGAAAAAAGTGCTTTTGTGAACATCTGGGTATTGATTCAAAGCAGAGAGTACATTTCAAGTGTAGAGTTTGGCTGTAAAAGTGGGGCCAATATTCATACCAATAACATAAATGTGTGTTCATGTGTAACTTCAGTGTCGCACCCAGTGTGGGAACTTAGCTAGTCACCATTTTCTGATTTGTATTTGTACACAGGCGTTCAGATGGTTTTTTTCAGCAGTGATGATAGAGCTGCAACAATTAATTTATTCATCCCTTAACAGATTGACAGAAAATTAATCAGCAACTATTTTGATGTTTGATTTATTGTTTTGAGACTTTTCTTTAAAGAAAATGTGTCTGGTTCCAACTTCTCAAATTTGAATATTTTCTGGTTTCCTTAATCTTTTATGATGGTAAACCTAATATCTTTCAGGGTTTGGACTCTTGGGCTTTGGGTGATAGCGATGGACATTTTTCACCCTTTTGACCAAACAATCGAAGAATTGAGATTAACATTGCAGCTAGTTGATGTAAGTTGTGCACAGATTTTATATTGACAATCTAAATTTTGTTCTACAGCTACATTTGTTTCTTAAAATGTTTTTTCACAGGTTTACAAATGCTGAAATACAAGTACATGTTTTGAAATTATGTCTGAATGTCATTTGATCCTGACCAGCTCTGCTGCAACAACCCAGAGATGAATTTGTTTTAGCCCAGCTGAATCAGTTTAGTGAAGTTACACTCTGCATTTGTAAACGTTCCAGGATAGAGATTTGTTGTTTCTGCTGAATGGAGTCATTGTGAGGTTGTGATTGGTCCCAAGTAAACCAGCAGCAGCTCTTTTACTGCCCTCAGTCCACATTGATCAACTTTATGATTACAGACAGATTTATATTCCGACTGAGCACACCTGATCAGTGGCCCCACGCTCAGCCAGTGAGAGTTACTTGAGCCAGACCAGGTATGCAGCTGCTGTTTATGACACAGAAACAAACATTTCATTATTGGGAGGACGTGGGAAAGCTGCACTTTCGCTCTTGATGTGCTGATAGGACAGAACAGTGCCAGCAAACTCCTTTATTGGCTTAGCTGAACCTTCTTTCAGCAATGTGCTATCTTTTATTAAAACAATGGTACCTTTAGAAAATACCATCGCTTTATTCAACATCTATTAATGAAATTTCTATAAATGCTTACTCATGGTGGGAATTGTTGGGAGCACACACACAACTGTAAGGACATCATTTTGAATGGATTACTCCCTCCTGACCTGATCTCAAACTGAACAAGCCCTTTTAGGTGCAGGGAGGATTTAATGGATGGAGATCATACCTCAAGTCTCAAAGATGGCACTGTATGAAGGCAACATTTTTATCCTGTCAATTTTATCTTTGGAAACTTTGCTGACACTTGATCTTTTTATTTTTCCAGGAAAGGTTTGCTGAGCACACGCGCCTCTTTTTCAGCATCATCTTGCTTCACACTCAGTCAGTTAAAGGCATTCACACCTGGGAGATGCCTAATATATCCATTGGCGTCTACTGTTCGCCATCAAACATCCCTTCTGGGCACAGCAGAGGGTCACATGCCGCACTAATAGGCACCCGAATAGTTGGTGAAGAAGGGGGGAGCGAGTTACACATTTCACCTCTAACTCAATTTCAAACAGTTGACCTTCTGTCCACAAAGCAATTTTCTAATCTTCAAGATATCTTCTAGCTGTGTAATGTCAAGTCATGACCCAAGCTCTGCGAAAGCCAGACATAAGTATCGGGGCCTGTGTTTTTTGCAGCATAGTGCCTAACGACATTAGTCTAACCCAAACCCTGCACTTCAGAGAGGAAACCCAAATGAGGCTAAGTCCTTGATCCCGTGATAAATGCTGTGCTGAATACAGAGGCTCGTTAACAGTGAGGTGCCAGGATTTTCCCATTAAAGCCTCGGGAGTGACACCATTACTGTTAACACAGTCGAGTGGGGGTTTAGTCCAAATTGAGCCAAACAAGTGGCACGGGCCAAAATTACCCAAAGAAAAAGTAGTGAAACATGATATTGAAGCACATGGTTCATTCCGAAGATCTGGTTTTAGTTGAACACTGTTTTTGGCAGTGATTATGTAAAGGCTGGGGTGTACTCCTGTCCTGGATCCACTGTGTTTGCATATGGAGTTTGATAGTCACATTACACTCTGGCTCTTTATCGTTTCTTCAGGAGCAGTAGGGGTGGCTCAGTGGCCATTAACATTTTCCATAACCCGTTTAAAATAATGCAATGATCCGCCGTCTCCAGAATTCAGATCTTATTGTTTCCTGTAATAAGGCAGAAAGGCCTAGATTCCTTCTCATGCTCCCTGACCGTCCGGTTCATCCACGTCTGCTAGAGGTGTCCATGTCTTAAGGGGGACATACGCAGAGCAAGATGTTTGTGTCTGGGGTTTATGTAACAGGCCAGGAGTGGGACAGTCCCTTCGGTCTGTTTACGAGGAAGCTTAGTGGCAGCACACACATTCTGTTTTGGTGATGGAAAAAATATAACTTCCCTCTCCAGACAATAATTTTGTTTAGTCTTTCCACTGTGTCAGCAGGATCACACTTCATGTAGATGACACGTGCAACAATATACAGCATCCGAAAACTCTAGCATGCTCAGAGGCAGATATTAACATACTGTAACAATATGCAATTTTTGCCATTGTTTGGAGCTTTACACTACCATAAGGACAGAAGTGGTTGGTCAAGATTCTTTGTTTTGCGACTGTTTTAGTGCAATTTGCAAATTTAAGTCATTTCAAATGCCAAGTATTCCTCGTGTTGTGTAACTTGTTTCTCCCTTTTAACACTCAAGGTTTCTGGTTATTTGTTTGGATCGTGGCAAGCATGTTGATGGCATCTAGGTTTCTAGTTTCACTCATTCTGTTATGCAAATTATAATTTTTCTACTATGGCACAGAAAATAGAAACAACAAAAAGGGGGGAAAATATGTGCGGTATTACAAAATTAGTCTCAAACGGTGTGAAAGATTCAGTCTAATTTGTGGCTTTTGACCGTTTCAAACAATCTTCCTCAGTTTTCCAAGTTTTTATGGATTTGTGCTGTAATAGTAGTAGTAGTTTGTTTTCTTTAAGGAATTGTCTATGTTGGCTTAAAAGTTGAGATTTTTCCATCTTTCAGTTTGAAGTTTAAGAAATATTTAGCCAAGTCGTTGATTGTTTGATCAACAGAAAAATTATCTGCCACATTTGTAACGATTGATTAATCGTCGTTTTTCAAGTGCAAATTCCAAAAAAATGCTGCTTATGTTTTCTTCCATGTCCGAATCCAATGCTTGTCTTTATCACATATGATGGTAGACTAAATATCTTTTTTTGTTTTGGACTGTTAGTCCGAGTAAACAAGCACATGGGTTCTGGGAAATTATAATGGAAAACTAGATTACTTTACGACGTGTTTTTATATATTTGTGTGTGTGTGTGTATATATATATATAATATATATGTTTCTCTGGACAACAGGATGTGTGTGCTGTCATAATTTAATTTATCTAACTAGAGAAGTAAACATGAGGGGCTCACAGTTCTCCATAGAGAACACCCTCTTTCAAAAATACTGGACTCTTTGTCTTCAGAGAGGGTGATCATTAGTTTGGCTGTTGAGGGGCTGGCTTGGTTGGTTGCTTGGCCATGCAGTTATTTTGACCTCCTCAGTAAGTCAAATTGAGAAGCCACTCGTTTATAGCTTTTGGCTGACACTACAGGGGGGAGATAGTGACCAAAAGTTTCACTTGCTAGATCACAACTATAAAATTTCGGAGCCGTGATGACAGAATCCTTGTGGCCGTTGAATGATTTTTTTTTTTGTCTCGTTAACAGAAATAATGAGAGGTAATATTATGAAACAACACGCTCATTTTTGAGCCAGCTTGTAAAATGTACTGATGAAATGGAAGCGCCTGGTAGATTTCTGCCAAGAAGGTGAATGTGATCATTTAGGTAAGACATGACTAAACTCCTCTCGCCTGAAGCTGTTCTGTGCATTTTTACAGAAGTTTTTGTGTCCCAACTAGTCAGAACCTCTGCTGACACCATCTGGTGTAACAGCTGAACTGCATCTTTCAAAACCAACGACATAAGCTGGGCTAAAACAGATCTCTGCATCTGGAAGAGGAAAAACAGTGAGTCGTCAGTGAGCACACCCCTCTGTTGTTACAGCCTCCACCCTCCAGCTATTGTTTTGAAATACACTTGCCGAAGGGGGCGGAGGAAGGGGTGGTGGAGGTGTGGGGGGGGGGGTTATCACCAAAAGGCTAAGGTCTAATTTATTCAGCTGCCTCCCCCCACAGTGAGTGTTTGTATGCTTTGCAATGGGGACGTGTGCCGATGCATCTGTGCCCTCCTAATGGACAACACATTCAATTTCTGACGCTATAAAACATCATGTGATTAACCCGGAGAAATGGAGGAGACTGCCCTTTGCTCTCCTGTGACGTAGAGCCACCCATAAAGTCACTGTCATTTTTACATTGTTCTCCTGAGCAGCTTTGCAAGTGTGTAGCGGAAATGCTGATGATGGGGGGCGGGGGGGAAGCTCACATCAGCTGGTATCAAACAAAAAGCTTTGTGGTTACAGGACTGCTATGATAGCTAGTCCTCAGTGAAACACTTGACCGTGTGTTGTCACAGCGGGATGGTGGCTCTGACACAGATGTCTCGGTTTAGAAGCGCTGGTCTCTGGGCCGGAGGTGTCCAGAGTTGGAATGTGCTGCCTTGTGGTCCTGGAGACTTTGTTTGGGGGAGGGAGGGTGCACTGCTTCAGACTGCAGGGAAGGAAGGCCCATGTTGAGGTTAACGCAGCAAGTGGTCCTTACATAAACCCACCACATGTCTTCCTCCTTGAATAAAATGTACAGTTTGCTTTGTTTTCCTTGGACACCGAATGACAACAGATTAGTTTAGGTTTTTTTCCCCTCCTCTCTTCTGTCTCTAACATTTCTTATAACTCCTTTAGGCCAAATCTCCCGGTCACTTGACAATCAAATTTGATCCAACCTGCCTGTTATTTTTTTTTATTATTATTTTTTTTTATTACTGATAAAAACACATTCCAGGTAAAGCTCGTGGACATTCTTCTCTCTCACTGTCCAAGATGTGGAAGTGCTCGCTTCAAAGGGAGGAATTTCTTTTCCCCGTGTTGTTTATCGGCCTTTAGATCAAGCAACTGAGTGAGTCGCTTGTTCAGGAATGCAGCTCATTTGCCCCGCTGTCAGCACATCCGTGTGGATGTGTCATATTGTACATCATGTCCAAACTGTAGTCCAGCCTTTTTATTTTTTTTTTAAGATCCTCTGTAATTTGACAACTATTCAAATGAGAAGAAAAATGAGCTGACATTTTTAAAGTCCTACTTTGCCTCACATGTTTTGTTCTTTGCATTGCCCTGGGAAAGGGAGGGAGAGGAGGAGGACTGTAGACATGTGGGACACTGCATGTTGAACTCCAGTACTTACAAAGCACATGAATTCACCAAGTGGATTCAATGTGTCTTGCTTTGGTGTTTCATTTCACTGATATTAGCTTAATGCGACCAATAAAGACATAAAGCATTCTCATTTGAGTTTCTATCACTAGTATACAGTTCATGAAAGAAATGAACCAGCTAAATTAGCTTTTCACGCTTCTTTTTGATGTCTTCTACCTAGATTTTACAGGCTAACTGCTTTAAGTTGACTGAGGTGACTGAAAAACATGAGCACATGAAAACTTTTATGCAATAATTCATTTGGTTGCCAAAACACACTGCCAACTCAAGAGTTGTAAAATTTTCTACTGCAGCACAAGGGGACAGGGACAACCGGACAGGAGTTACAGTGTCCAGTTTTTGGCTGGCGGTGAATAATGTCACTCACTGAACTTTTCTATGAGTCGATTAGGCTGAGAGGGGAGGGAGCGGCTGGACTCCGCCCCTTTGTTTTCTCAACATGTGACCCAGCGCGGTTTTAAGACACGCTTGACTCCGACTCAAACAAAAGGCATCCGTGTTTTAACACTCAGTGGAGTTGGACACGGGAACAACTTTGGAGAAGCTTTTGAGGAACGAAAACATGCGCTGCAAAATGAGCTACAGTCTGCCCTCCTCGCCGGTCACTTCGCCGACATATTCAGGACCATATTCAGGACGTGTGGTGTCTTACAGGTCAAGATGCGCCAGGTAATGCACTTTTATATACGGTGTCTGCCATGTGTTTCTACTGTCGGATTAGTTAACTTCCATATGTACTGGTATGGTTAACTGTCTGTGTTATGACATCTAAACGCTCCCACTTTAAACTCACTCACTCACAAGTGTTGCACTTCTTTATATGGCGGCATTTAACTCACACATTGGCAGCTGAGTGTTTTACGCCACCTCGGACATGGTAGCCATCCAATCTGTTCAATAGACATTTCCCTCTGGTTCTGTTCCGCGCATCAGCTGTTTGGCACCCAGGCCACCTTATTCTCTGTGGTTGATGGTTAGTGTTTGTTGTAGTCTACGTGCTGTTGCGGGTTGCCCCACCCCCTCCGCGCTGTACGTGCTCCCCAACACGCAGGGACAGTCCATGCTGGATGGAGTAAAGAAGCTCCATATGATTGATGTTGGTCACAGTGTGGTGATGAATAATGCTTACATTTGTGTAGGCCTAGACTGTTTTAAAATGAATCCTATAGTACGTTTAACTGTGTTTGCTGGGGTTAGTTCACGCTTTTACGTTGGGTGCACAAGCTACATTACAATTGCGCAAACGACACCTCTTTTATTTATCACGTGAATATATTTCACATGAATGATGTTATATTTATTTTACTGTTGTCCCGCAATAGCTGCAACGTTTGTGTATTTAAGATGGGTCGGCCCATAGTTGAGTAGTTATGTTAACGTGGAGTATATCACTTCTCCATAACATGTGTTTTTTTTGTTTTTTTTAATTAGAAGTGTATCACAAATTTGTTTAAACTCATTTTAAAACGTCCTTAGATCCGGGCTGCACATCATGTTCCCTCTTATATCCCAGATGTATGTCAGAGCACCGTCTAGCGGTATGGAAACGCGTCGATCCTTTTTCTTCTTTTTTGACATCCACATCCAAGCAGGACTGCGATTGTGCAAGACCCCATTATCTGTACAGACGGATAAAGACCCTTTGTTTGTGTTTCTTTTTTCGTGAGGTAAACTCTGAAACGTATTCTTTTTGACCGGATCGTGCGTAATTAAGTAAGTTGATCATCTTTTATATTTACATTGGGAGGAGTTTCGTTGGGGAGGGTTCGGAGGGATTGATAAACCTGTTAACAAAGTGTGCATCACGAACCGGTGTGGGTGCTTTACATTTTGCCAGAACATACAGAGAGTAGAGAACAATGACATTTTACTAACAATGTAAACCCATCACCGATGGCGCCATCACCCGCACCGACAACACAATTCCTGCAGGAGAGGAGCCAACCCGCCCTTTCTGTAATCTGATTTCATCACTGTGGAGTCATGGACAGTCTGCGTGAGATTTGTCGGGGCTCCTGCTGCAGATATAATCAGTGAACATTTTAATGAAATGTGTTGGACAAACAGTGCTTCTTTGTTTTTAAATATTAGTTATTTATTATACTATAGGCTCTAATTTTTCATTATGTGTTACAGTGTGTGTATGTGATCATGCTCTGATCTGTGGAAATTTCCTCGTGGTCAAGTTTATTTGTGTAGCATAATACACAAATATATTCACGTGACATAGCACAAAAGTCAGTGAAATATAAGGTGGGATTGTTCGGTAGGTTGGTTGGCTAAACACAAGATTTTTTTTTGTGTTCATCCAATTTATCAGTGCATAGTGTCTATAATGAAAGCCAAAGATGACTCAGTAAATTGACATTGGACTGAACATGGAGGGGTGGTGGGTAGGTGTAAGGTCCAGTTTGTGAAGTAGTATTGAAATGTGACAGTTTCTTACTTGCTTGTGATCACTGGAACCATTTAAAGGACCCTTTGTTATGGTCAGGAGCCGTTGACGGGCTCCACAGTGCGACTTGCATTTTCATGTAAATCTCTGGTATGGTAATTAATATAGTCTGACCTGTTTGTTTAAAATCATCCCTCTTTGCCTTTTCAACAGCATTGAACAGTGCTAATCTGACACTTCCGATCAAGTGTACTAAAAATAGTGTGTTTTGAAAAATGATTACATCTCACATCTGTTCATCCCATTCTCTGGAAGCAGGTTTGACTGTTGGATTGTTGTTTTTCCCTCTCAAGTACCAGTGAAATCCTCTGAGGTCATGTTTGGCACTCTATGGATGATATTTGTCAGTTGCTGAATGTGAAAGAGCTGATGTCAATCTAATCTTACTCTTTCTCTCTCTCCAGTGCATCCGGTGCCAGCGTTGTCGCCATCGATAACAAGATTGAGCAGGCAATGGTGAGTTTTCCACAATGTCTTAAATGTGGTTAGGTGACTTTCTCTGCAAGCACGTACAGTGACTTGTCATACAAGTTTTCCCACTGCCTAGGCTAAAGT
Organism: Micropterus dolomieu; assembly: GCF_021292245.1. Lineage (NCBI taxonomy): Eukaryota > Metazoa > Chordata > Actinopteri > Centrarchiformes > Centrarchidae > Micropterus > Micropterus dolomieu. Next base: position 14,311,962 of record NC_060154.1, on the reverse strand, counting down.
GACACAACTATCACAGAGACGCTAAACATGGAACTCACTTGGGAATATTTAATGTAATATCCCATGATTCCCCGTAATGTTCGAGTCTTGAAAACTTCTGCCTTTCCTGTTCTGAGCTACAAGTTTTACTAGGAAAAAAAACACACCAGAAAAGCAAACAAAACACTCAGTATTGCTCATGCAATTTGACAGACAGTTGACCTCTTGGAAAATACACTTGCATAACCCCCATAGCAAAGACACTTACATGCTAAAGGTGTTGCCAAAGCGAGATCACACCGCTTAAAGCTCTGAGATGATATTTGTCCCTTTACTTTGTTTGAGGATGGAATCTGCTGTGTTGGAAAAACTATTTTAAAACTATTTTCCTTTTTTGTGTGCTTATTGAACTTTCCCTCCACCCCCCCCCCCCCCCCCCCCCCCCCCCCCCCACCCTCTCTCTTTCAGGATTTGGTGAAGAGCCACCTGATGTATGCTGTTCGCGAGGAGGTAGAGGTGTTGAAGGAGCACATCAAGGAGCTATACGAGAGGAACTCGGTGTTGGAGCGCGAGAATGCCGTGCTGAAGTCGCTGGCCAACTCGGAGCAGCTCGGCCAGCTGTCCGGTCAGCTCAGTCAGGGCAGCAGCACAACGCCGCCGCTGCAGCAGCAACACCCACTCGTCATAAACAACAACACCCTCTTGGCTCACCACGAGGGGGGTCAGAGTGTCCCTCATCAGCCCAATATCACCTCGGCGTGAACCCCCTACCCCCCAAAAACACCCCTCCCACTGACAGGAGTGGAAGATCCTGTTAGTAAAGACAACAACTGCTACCGTCCCCTTAGCTCCTTTAAAGTAAAAGGCTCTGCGTTCAGTATGCTCCATTTGAGGAAAAAATCAACAACAGCGACATCTTTGTTTGCCACCAAGAGCCGTGCTTCAGTGAGTGCATGTTGCAGTCACCGGGCCTTCACATTATTAAGACATTTACCACCATATTCTGTCCCTCTGGGTGGCTGCAAGAAAGCTGAAAAAGGAGGAGGGGCAGGGGAACCGGTGCGCACCATAAAACTGCATGCTATTCTCGTGCAGGAGACTGGGGGCCAAAGGGCACATAGAGCTCGATTTGTTGGGGCAACAAGTGGTGGAAGAAGGCGGTGTATCCCTGTGCTGGGCCAGTGTGGTGAAAAGAGTCCTGTAACATCCAGTGAGGACTGTCCCTCCCATAATCTCCACCCCACATCACTCCAGGCCTGGAAGAGGCCAGAGATCCGAGGGAGAAGTGGAGGAGAGGATTTGTCCTCCGTGAGTGGAGGAGGACACCAGCGGGCGCCTCGGCTCGAGTTGAGCGAGTCGAAACACAAAACTTGTGTTGTTTTCTCAGAGCCACCGTACTTTGACATTAATCATAATACTTTTTCTTTAGTTCAGTTTTAGTATTTGCATTTATTTATTTCAGGGCTGCTATTTTCATAATGTAAATGAACAATGTCATGGAGATACTTATTAAAAACAAAAAAGAAACCTTTCTCTTTGGTCTTTTGGTATTTTAGAATTTGTCAGGTATTAAATTTGGTAGTTTCACGCAACAAGTAGATCTCAGTAAGTAGGCAATACGTTCCATATATTAAATTCTTCTCATGAAATAGTGCTAACACTAAAGCCGAGCTTACATTAGGTGAAATCCAGGTTGAATGTATATTTTGTAAAGTGTAAAGTATTAAGAGCGAGGAGGGTTTGTACAGGAGAACGCCTGTTAAGATGTGATGAAATGTTTCGATAAAGAAAATGATTAACTTACTTTTTCTAGACCTTTTTTTTGTCAACATGAAAAAACAGAAATTAACTTTTGAGGGGTCCGTTGGGTGGATGAAAAGCTGTGAAAATAGTTTGACCTACTTTATAACCAAAGACGCAAAGCTGTGTAAGTGTTTTTTTTTTTTTTCTCCCATTTTTAAATGCACACGTTTTGTTTTTTTTTCCTACTCTCCTTTTGCTAATTTTTTGTTGCTGTTTTGCATGTTCTGCATGATCTATAATCAAACCACTTTCTTACCTCATGTTTTTATCCAGCACTTATTTTTCTGTCAAGTTATCAGTCTGTGAATGGTTGTGAAAGGATTAATGAAAGGAAAAAGGGAACAGTTGGCAGAGAGGCTGGAGCAAGTGGTTGAGGGTAAGAATGGGGGAGGGGGGGGGAGAAAACATGGAAGGTGTTTGTGTCCGATTGGGGTGAAGGGCCTTGTGCACAAAACGGTAGTCAGAAAAGGAGCCATCTTTTTGTTTTCATGTAGATGCTGTGTTGAATTACATATGCAGAGGAAAAGGTTGTTACATTGCAGATTTTAATGTATTTAATGAATGCAGCATTTATATTTCGATTGTAGTGTACCAACACTTGGCTTACAAAGAGGGAAAAAAAACAGAATACAGTATCCACAAACTAAATGGAAACTGTCAAACATCTCACACTTAAAAGCTGGAACCCAGTCGATTGTGTGTGAGCTTATTACGGGATGTCCTGTCTGTGTCACGTCTTTTGTGCCTCCTGTGCCGTCGTCTGCTTTTGTCAGGCGAGCCAGTTTCTTTCTCTGTGGCTTAGAAGTAAACCAAAATGCTTGGTAATTGTACAGTCAGACATCTTTCTACTTCTCCAGGATGGATTCTTTGATTTCTCATTCTTTTCCCCCCCCCCACGTATGGGCTTATTTCTTCTGTCACTAGCGTTCTTCTCGTTTTGTTTTTTTTTTCTTTCGTTTGAAGGAGATGCTGTGTACATGCCAAGTGTACTGTATGAAAGTGATCACTGAGCCTTGGAGAAAATATCTTAACAATGCCCCTGTAATGTGCTGTTCAGACAATGTTAGTTTTCAGTTGGAAATAAATTACTGTTTTATTAAGAAAATGTTTTCATGTTTGTTTGTTTTTTTTCACCGCCACTTTTAGTGTCCAGGAAAACCACTCAGTATTACACTTTATAAATAATATTCATGAATGTGGGTTTACAAAATACTGAACATTTTCCTTTAGTCACGGATAATTCCTCTTTTCTTAACATATTTTAAGTCAATCAGAGAATCACAGGTCACAGAAGCTAAAGTGATTGTAACACGTTTTCAGTCCATGACAATAGGCCCTTTTCACAGCAGAGACTTTATACTTAATATTAACAGTGGTTTTGTTCCATTCAAGTGTCCCTCTAAGCAGTGACAGTGTGACGGTGCCAGCATGCACACTACCGGGACCCTGATACTGAAGCAGCTAAATGGATTTCAGCTATTGTTATTTTTATCATTTACACCTGAGCTGTTCGTCCTGTGACGTCAAATTGTTTTCTAGTCCCCAAAGTCCTCCTTTGGAGTTCAGATTGCTTTGTCTCCCAAGTAGGGAAAGAAAGGGTCCCATACTCCACAAATTTAGTAGCCTGTCCTTCAAAATAAATAATCCACTGTAAAGGTATACATTGTCTGTGAGAGAACAGAAGAATTCTAAGCATCTGAACCTTTGAACTGAGAGGAAACGATCCCCAGGATACAGGCAACTGGGTCAAAGATCAAGAGTTATTCCAAGTATTTTATTAATTTCCTGGAGAACATCTGACCAAAATAAAGATATATAGATACATCAAAATATACAGTACAATGCTAATCATGTTCCGTCTTCAGTCTTAAATTTAGAACAATTCATTTTATAACGTTTCCCTGGGGTGCTATGAAGTCTACTGTATGTTTAATAATACATTGTGTTTCAAGAATTGTATCTAAATAAATGTTTCAGAAGTGTTAAATAGTGTAAATCATAGCACAAAAACCTTATGAAAGGAAAAATAAATCGAACAGGACAACACTAAAAGGAGAAAAACTACTCGTCCATATAAATGACTATGTGAGTAATTAGGTATCCATCTAACTCTGACCACGTCATTGTCACAATCATCTATACAAGAGCTCAAATCCTCTTCTCATTGTTCGTTAGGATGCTTGAAGGAACCATCAAACTAAAAAAGATTTGTCTTCTGAAGGAGGAATGAAAGTTGACAAGAGGCATGCGGGAAATCTTGAATGACCTCACTCATCACCGACCTGTCATTATAAACATAAAGTAGTGCTGCATACGTCTTCAGAAAGGTGTTCATTTTCAGAGCAGCTCTGATATGTAACCACAGACTGTATATAAAAAGTATGTAACTCTATGTCATCCATCTCCCCCTAGCTAACGTCCACTGACAACCGATGTAAATTTCACTGCTGAAAATATATCAAAATATATATATATAAAATATATCAACTGGTCTCTTTGTTTCTCTGTTTTCTTTTTTAAATAAACCGATTAAATGCCAGGATGCTCTTGTAAAATAGATTTTTAATCTCAATGTGACTTTTTCATGGTTATATAATGGTGGTAATAATAAAAAAAATATCTCTGCTTGACATCTTAAGTGTGTGTCTGTATTTTAAAGTCATGAACTTGCATTAGTCAAAACACATGGTTTTATGGAACAGTTTTTTATAATAAGTCCAATTCTTTGACGCCTTCTTCATGACACCTCTCTACTGTTTGGTGCACTCAGAGCCCGTCTTTTCCCTCACTGTCTAATGTTTCTGTTCTTTTCCCTATCCAGGCATTGGCATTTGTCACTTCCTACATAAATGGTTGGCCTGGTGTCACAGATGTTCTGCATGCGTCATTCAGTATCCCCTTGTGCAAGTCTGTAGTGGTGAAGATGAAGGTGGGTAATCCACGGCTTTGGGTAATGATCATAGGGACAAAAAACAAAGTGACACAACAAAAAAAATGTTGCAGCTTCAGAGAAAATCATGAAATAATCTTTGACCCTTGGTGATTTTTATCAGTGAGCAGAAGAAAATACAATGGTATGGATGGCCTTACTCATTCCCACCTTCTGTCCCTTTGAATTACAGAGGCTGGTCACATTTTTATAAAATTCAGTCACAATCCTACCACCTTCTTACAAGCAAAGCAAGACTTACTAACCCTACTGACCCTCTAAAAATATGTTTTCTTTCTCTCTAAAGGCCTCCATCTTCATAACTTGCATCAGTTTTATAGTACTCATTAATACATTTTTACCTGTAATCTTAGTTACAAATTGCAGTAAAATACAAAAGGTGAATAAAATGCCTCGTTAGCCCATATTGCCCTTAGAAACTTCCTCTGAATTTTATGGTCAGAGGAACTTCTGCATTTGGTCAGCAGGGCGTTGCATTTATTTGCACTTTGTAGGAAAAAAAACACGAGCTTCCCTGGAACGCTGCTTTCTATGTTTACAGGTGCCACCATGTGGATCCAATTTACTTTTGGAGTTTTACAAAGTCACATGTAATCTGATCAACTGTCTCTTAGTTCCAAATGAAGTTGGAATGGCCCTTCTGGCTTATTTTTATCCCAGTGTGTGAGCTGACTTTTGGATGGCCTTAGATTTTTTATTTAATTTATCTCAGTCGAACATTACACTCCCTGTCCAGGAAGGAAAAAACCTTGTGTTGTGTAACATGAACAAAAGAGACTTTAGATAGCTGTGACACTAGCTGATGGATTTTGTATGACATGAATTCATCCTTTAGGCTAAATAAGGCTTCTCTGACTGTGCTCTACACCACACTTATTTCTCAGTGTTGGATATGTGGTACTTGTCACATGTCTGCTTGACCTTCTGAATGCAGTTTGACTTGCTTGCTGCATGTTTACAAAACTACATCATCATTTCTTTTTACTCCTCCATGATGCCAAAACATAAAAGAGCAAACTACAAAGGCTCCAACTCACACATTGTGGCAAACTGAAAACCTGGATCAACCGGCTTGTGTCACTGTGACAACTAATCCAGCTCTTCACCTACTTTCTACTCATCTTGTGTGTTCAAGCTGAGGCAGGTTCCAGCTCTGAGTCACAGAGACACGTCCAGAGTTGTGGAAATAATGGGGTGTGTTGTCCACGTCACCGTGAGCAAATACAGATCAGTAAATGCAATGAATGACAACCGAAAGCTTGAACATTTCCTCTCCCCTGTAAACTTGACAGTACACTTGTCCTGACAAGTCCTGATTCGTAAGACGTATTTAATACGTGTCAGGAGTCAGGACATATCATATGAGCATGTTAGCAGAATAAATTGTGTGTGTTATGCAGTGGTAGAAAGTGGCCAAGTATATTTATTCAATCGCTGTACTTAAATACAATTTTGAGGTACTTACACTTCAGTATTTTCATTTTATGCTACTTTATACTTCTACATTTCAGCAGTAAATATGGTAGTATTACTTCACTACATTTATTTGATAGATACAGTTGCTAATCACTCTTCAGACTTAATCTTTAATCTACAATTATAGCAGTAAAATTTGTGTTAATTGGCAAAACAAAAGACCAAAATCAAAATGCTTATTACATGCTAATAGATCAATAATCAATAATAGAACGATTACATGATAAAACAACACCCAGAATGGGTCTTTCTTCATTATAAGTACTTCTAACAACAATACTTCTGTACTTTTACTTGAGTAAAATTTTGAATCCAGGATGTTGTGATGTTCATTTTATTATTTAAGTAATACTTCTATACTTAAGAATACTTCTTCCACCCTGGTATTATGAAATTGGAAATCCAGATAAAGACATTCACACATTGCTAAGGATTCATTTATTTATGTATTTGTATCACCCTTTACAAACTCATTATTGTTAAAAATGAAATATTGCTTGCGAGCTTAATTCTTGCTCTCTTCTAAGAGAAATGCACAGCTACACTCACAAATGCCACAATATTTTGATATATTTTCAGAGAGTAAGGAAATAATTCAAAACATTCACTAGTCATAATTTTGCAATTCCCCTGTCTCAGCACCCACTAACTAGATGCTCAAGTGTCAAGTGTCATAGAATGTCACACAGCACAGGGGAAAGGAAGTCTTAACTAATCCAAGTGGTTTGTGTTTTTCGACAGCACTGCTCACAGTGTATATGTGTGTGTGTGTGTGTGTGTTATGGAGGACAATTACTCATCATTCAGCTAGCTGCAGCCACACCTAGCAATTGTTGGGGATTTACTGTGGAGTGTAACACACACATGACTCGCCACTGCCATCAAGTGATACAACTGATTCATGGAAACTGGAGTACATGGAATTCACAGAAAAGACTTTGGGGCCATCATGTGGGTATGATATGAAAGTGGTCCCTAAGGTGGAGGGAACAGCTAGGGGCTCTCTAACCCCAGGTTAAAGACATTATAGCTGAATTGTTGAATTCACTAGAAATAAACAGTGAATGAACAGAAGTATACTTTCTATTAGTTGAGATTTGGAAATGTGTAGACAAATCTGTAAATGCGTTCCCCGGTCCCCCAGTTTGCAGTTGGCACCTTAGCCTCTGCTCATCAGAGTATGAATTTGTGTGAATCTGGTGACTGTGATGCAGTATAAAGCGCTTTGAGTGGTTGAAAAGTACAGACGATTTACCAATCAATTTTCTTGATGAAACTTGATTATTACAGCAACAACTTGAGGTCAATGAGTGTCAGTATATGTGTCAGAGTAGTGGCTGGAACCCACCTGCCAATTTTGGTGTTTCTTTGTCTTAAGGTTTTTGCTGCACCAACACTTTTAGCAGATAAAAATTATAATAAGAAATTTTCAGGGTCCAAGCAGGCAATCTTCATCTTAATGACCTCAATAACACATCGCAGCCATGAATTACTATATTGTAGTCAAGTGGGATGTTGTTGCCTGGGGATGTAGGATTCAAATCCTACATCCCTGTATCTACATTGAAGGTGGTGGTCAATCTCCCACCAGCAGGCAGACTCATCCCCACCAGAGATGAGCCCAGTGAAGGGCACACACAGGCTTGAGACTGGACACTGATGTTGATGGTCTGAGAGTTAGAGACATGTTTTCCCAGCTTCATGTGCTGCTGCAGGTGGAGTCAGACACGCTCAGCTGGGACAAATCTTGTCCTGTAGCAGAACTGGGATGATGGTGTTAAAAGCAGGGCTGAAATCTACAAACAGGTTCCTGAGGAGTCCAGGAGCTGCAGGATGAAGTGAAGGGCCATGTTTACTGCATCGTCTACGGACCTGTTGGCTCTGTAGGCAAACTGCAGGAGGTCCCGGAGTGGGTCTGTAAAGGATTTGACTGGTGGACTGGGGCTGATCAGTAGAGTCACGCAGGATGATGTCAGGACAGTCCCATTGTCTCTCAAAATGACAGTAGAACTGGTTCAACTCGTCAGCCAGGAGAGAGTCGTTACTGTAGTGGGGGGGCTTTTGGTTTATAGTTGGTGGTCTGTCTGAAGCCCCTCCATACAGTAGTGGCATCACTGGCAGAGAACTTGTGTTGTAGTTTCTCTGAGAACACTTGTTCAGTTTCTCGCAACACCTTGCTAAACCTGTAGCCTACTTTGACTCCCTAAACCTGGCCCTGTCTCCACTCCCAGTGCCTCTTCCTTTTCTAGCTATCTGAGCTTAGATGTGAACCATGGTTTGTCGTTGTAATAACTCACCCTGGTGCGTGATGGTATAGGCTACAGCAGTCCTCGCAGAAGCTGTTGTAGGACGTCACATCCTCTGTGAACTCATCCAGACTGTTGGTAGCAGTCCACATGGTCTATAATCTCTGTGTGGTTACTAGAAACTCTGTAGGTAGATGTGGAATTACTTAAGTTAATGCATTCTGGGTAATGAGAGAGGACAAACTAACCAAAAAAGCTGTTCAAAAATAAAAATATCTGTATTAAATTTTCTGAATCAGAGGGAAAGGGCATTTTATGGAGGAAAGAGTGGCAACAGCACTGGGATCATTGGACAAGAAGACTACATTTATCTGACAGGTTTAGTAGTTACTTTACACAACGCATATGAAGAGTTCATAAAAAATGATGTTCTATCATGAATTAAACTACCCAACAGTTTATACAGGTTGAAACGATTAGTCGGTTGACAGAAAGTTAATTGGCTGGACTTGAGATTGTCATATTTCATGCCAAAACATTTCATGGTTCCATCTTCACAAATGTAATGATTTGCTGCTTTTCCTTTTGATCATCTTAAAAATTTGATTGTAGTGTTAATGTTGAGGTCTGGACTATTGAATGGACAAAACAAGCATTATGAAGCTGTCACTTTGTGCCCTGGGTAATTGTGACGGCATTTCTCACCATTTTCAGCACCCCCCCCCCCCCGAAACAACCGATTAGTGGAGAAAATAATCAGAAGATTAATTCATAATGAAAGTAATCATTAGTTGCACTCTGATACAAAATAGTTTAAAATGAGCTTCACGTTTCTTCACTTTTACTTAACATTTTGAGTGTAGTACCTTTACTTGTAACTGAGTATTTTTACAGTTTGCTATTTGTACTTTTACTTAAGCAAAGGATCTGAATACTTCGTCCACCACTGCACATCTCACATTATAGCTAAGCATCCATGCGGTATTTGTAAACATTGTCATGCACTATAAACTGTAGTGTACAGTGTGTGATTGTTAGTTGTAGGAAATATAAATCCGAGATTAAGGACAGGATGGAGGAAATAAAAAGGTTAGGGCTAACATACAGTGGGTACGGAAAGTATTCAGACCCCTTTAAATTTGTCACTCTTTGTTTCATTGCAGCCATTTTCCAAAAATCAAATAAGTTAATTTTATTTCTCAGTAATGTACACTCAGCACCCCATCTTGACAGAAAAAAACAGAAATGTAGAAATTTTTGCAAATTTATTAAAAAAGAAAAACTGAAATATCACATGGTCATAAG
>NC_060154.1:14231182-14302183 GCF_021292245.1 Micropterus dolomieu | reverse complement strand
CCCCCCCCCCCCCGAAACAACCGATTAGTGGAGAAAATAATCAGAAGATTAATTCATAATGAAAGTAATCATTAGTTGCACTCTGATACAAAATAGTTTAAAATGAGCTTCACGTTTCTTCACTTTTACTTAACATTTTGAGTGTAGTACCTTTACTTGTAACTGAGTATTTTTACAGTTTGCTATTTGTACTTTTACTTAAGCAAAGGATCTGAATACTTCGTCCACCACTGCACATCTCACATTATAGCTAAGCATCCATGCGGTATTTGTAAACATTGTCATGCACTATAAACTGTAGTGTACAGTGTGTGATTGTTAGTTGTAGGAAATATAAATCCGAGATTAAGGACAGGATGGAGGAAATAAAAAGGTTAGGGCTAACATAGATATCCATAATAAAGGCTAGATGTCTTACGGCGGAGTCTCTATCGTCATCACCGTCGGCCATCTTGTCACAGGCAAGCTTTCTGGCGGGCTCTGTGGTACCTAATTAAGGTGATGTCACACTTGGCCGTGTTTTCAGGCAGGAACGGGTTTTAGGACCCAAACGCACGACACAGAGGCAGAACAGGTACAGTTTCTGAGGATTTATTCCAGCCAACAAAATTTACGGCAGAGTCCAGAATTCAACAAAGGTAGTCCACAAACACAGGAAATCCAAACGGGCAACAGAAATACTAAGTCCATGGAACAGAAAGCAAAGTCCAAACTATCCAGCAGATAATACTACATACAACAAACGTCAGGGATCAGGAACAGACAGGAAACAGGCAGACACATGGCAAGTTCTGTCTTTACAACAGAGCTACTGGCAATTATTTGGGCTCTGGTGGATTGAGGACGTGAAAATAAGAGAAGCCTTAATCTGCTCTGATTCTGCAGCTGCCCAGATGGCCTTGAAAGGCGGTAAAGCAAAAGCCCGTCCTGATATCATAAGTCAAATTCTAGCCGTATTATTTAGAATTACAATGATCGGTAGCAATGTTATGTTCTGCTGGGTCCCGGGACATGCGGGAATTGAAGGAAATGAAGTAGCAGACCTTTTAGCAAAATCAAGTTTAAAGAAGTTAGAGACAGATATAAATATATCATTGGGAAGAGTGGAACTAAAAGAAAAAAGAAAATAAGCAGAGTATTGAAGGGGAACGGAAAAGATTGTGGGAAAATGAGACCAAGGGGAGACATTATTACTCTTTGCAATCTCAGGTTAAAAAAGTCAGGCACTGTTTTGGATCCAGAATAGATTCTGTTAAAATCTGTAGGTTAAGACTTGGGCATTGTGGGTTGAATCAGTCCTTATATGTCATTGGAAAGCATCCTAATGGGCTTTGTGAGTGTGGGAACTCTGAAACAGTGGAACATGTTTTGCTGAAATGTAACAAATACAATATAGAAAGGAGCTTTTTATTCAAGAGATTATCAGATTTGGGAGTTCTGTCATTCTCAGTCAAATCTATATTGGGTCAAAATGAGAACCACCACTTGATTGTCAAAGTAGTATTACAGTTCTTACACGATACAGGGCTATATATAAAAATTTGAAACAATAACGTTTTCACTATAGCGACTTCCTGAGGAGGACAGTAATATGCTTAGAAGCATCTAAACTGCTGTAAATCCATATGAAGAAGAAGAGGCAGACAGAGAGACAGCAGGGAAAACAGAGAGACTAGCAGGCAGGCAGATTACCGAGGGGAGAAAAGACAAGACACAAGTTACTCACATTAAACATCAGAATAATATAAATAACTAATACAAGCAGACAGATCACAAATAAACTAACACCAACAAGGAACATAGACAGAAGCTAAGGTAAAACAGAACTCAGATTAGACATGGGCAAAACACAGAAGTACACAGACCAGGAGGGAACACTTAAGACATGAACTAAGGTACAGGACGAAGAACTAAGATACGAGACAAGACAGATACTGAGTAAGATGCGGATGAGTAATTATAAAGGCTACACAGAGACTAGAGCAGAATGATCAAAAACAGATTAATTAATGAAACTGGCAGAGAACATAAATAGACACCTAGCAAACAGACAGAACTCAAGCATGATGGTACAGAAACTAATACAAGAGACTGGAACAGAACTGAAATCAGGAAAATACCTAAACACCAGCTGACAGATAATAACCAGAAAAACAATAACATCAGGTAGAGGACGCACACTAAAGGTAGCAAGCAAACAAAAACTAAGTCCAACTAACTAGGGATTCAAGCTAATAAGACAGGGTGGCTAAGGGAGATAAGATAACAGAACATAGACCACGACGACTGGATACAAGACCATATACTATATAAGGGATACCTAACTGATAAATGAATAAACTCAGAACTAAACGGAACAGATGACATATCTTTGTGGATGTGGTTGTAGTTATTAGCTGGCTAATAACAAGAAGCTGTGAGTGTGGTTGTAGTTATTAGCCTGCCAATGGTTGTCTCAACTTGATGTACCTCAACCTGATGTTGTGAGTGTTTGCATGTGGAATGTCTAACAAATGAGAGCATCATGGGGTTTGTTATATTAAATCCTTTATCTTGGTGGTACCCAGAAAGGTCTATGATGGCATTAGTAGTCTAAGAGCCCAATATTATTGGAGGTGGTATGAATAAACATGTGTGAACATTGAAACTAAACCCAAGGATAGGCAACCTTTACAATCAAAAGAGCCATTTTTGTCCAGAGCCACAAAACATATTTTTGCCTTATAAGTGGACAAGCCTATACAATTTCTTAAATGTATGCTGTTGTGTTTTCTGTTGGAGAATTGGAGAATCTTGTATTTAGGCTCACAGAATTGAAAAGTGAAGACAGAATTGTTAAAAAAGTAACTTATTAATTTCCATATTACTATTATTTATATATTGGTATATTTTGGCTTTTCAAAGGGCATTAGCCCAAGCTATGTTTTTTGGGTCATTTTTTAAATCTCTGTCTTCCATGTGTATACCTCCACAGTAGTGTAGTTCTCTCTACAGGGTGGGGATTTCAACATGCAACATTTATGTATATTTGTAAAGGGGAATCTTGTACCTACTTTTTTTTATTGCAAATAAATGTCACTTTTATAATAGTTTAAAAATAGAGACTTTTGTGTAATTATTCCATATTTTGTGTAGTCATTCTATATCAGAAACACTGACATACAATCCAAATAGTCTACATAAAACTTCAGAGTGTTACCTTTCATTTGAGACCAGGATTATGCTTCTACACCAAGAGGTTGCCACATAGTAAGCCTTTTTTTGTCAGTATGCATTTTGGGTAACCACAAGTCCAATGGGGAGTTTCCATAGGGCATTTTACAAAACGCATGAGCATACCTTGGCAAATAATGGTCTAAAGTACTCATATTTCATTCTATATTGATCTGCCTTTGTACACGGCTTCATAAGACCTGGTGCTAGGGCTCAGTTGTGTTTCTAAAGTCATATCAAGTGACCTAGAGGGCTGAAATGTGGTCAGTTCAGAGATGCTTGTTATCCGGCAGAAAGAAAAAACAATATTCTAGCCTCTATAACTCTGTGCCAGTGCTTCACACAATTATCCTAAGAAACTACAGGATCTCAGCTTTCTAAAGAGGTCAGGCATTTGATGGTATGCAAAATTAGGTGGGAACAGTGATCTCTGAAGTAGGCACAGTGCAATGTCGGGGAGAAAAGCCTAGAAAATGGCCCAACCCTGAAGAAGTTAAAATAAACATGTAATTCAAATTATTTTATTATAATAGTAATATTCATATTATAAAAATGTATATATATATATATATATATATATATATATATATATATTAATTAGGGCTGTCAAACGATTAATCGCATCCAAAATAAAAAAAATGCACAGACATGTATATATTTAAGAAAAATGTGTTATTTTTATATAAAATGTTTATATTTATATAAAATATAAATTATATATACATTGAGTCTATATACAGTATATAGATGCAAATATTTCTTAAATACACGTGCATGTGTGTGTATTTATATATTAAAATAATTATACACTGTACACACACAAATATTATGTAAACAAACTTTTATTTTGGATGCGATTAATCGTTTGACAGCTCTAAAATATATATATATATATAATCTCATGTTGCCATTCTGTACACTGAGTTTTAGTAGTCTATATATTGATTTAACATAAATACCTTGTGCGTGTGTATATTCATTGCACCTATCTGTTCTGTTCAATGTTATTTTCATATGACAGTCCATGGTTATAATTATGTGTGCAGTGTCATAACTACATCTCTGACGTTTATAACAAACCAAACCGTTTGAAAATCGGTAGAAAATTGAGGAAGTTATGGTTATTTAAAAAGTACATGCACCTTAACACAATGTTACGAGTGAGCGAGCGGCCTGTGACAAGATGGCCGCCAGGTGCTGACGTCGACCTCCATTGGCCAGCAGCGCGGATGAGACATCTAGCCTTTATTATGGATATCTATGAGGGATAACAGGAGAAGTGTTGAAGTTTTCTGGAAGTGTAGAAGGTAACTAACTCCACAAGATGGCAGTAATACAACACTAAGGAAGCCAGCTGCGGTTAAACCTCGATGAAGAAGACGAAGGAGGGACAACACCACCGCCCACTCGCTGATGATATGCGGCCTCCGCTGTTTTCATTCACAGCTCGGACAGGCAGGGCTGACATGGCTGAAGACTGGAAGTCCGGTTAATTCAAGCTACCTTACTGCTGGGGTGAAACTCCGTTGTACAAAACACGACAGGGAGTTATCCGGGAAGCTGGCAGCATTGTACGGTACTCGATTCCGGCCGGATGACATGGAGATCTCGGCTGAGGGAGAGGCGGAGGAGCGCAGGTGAGTGACAGCCTGGGCTGGGCTAGTTGACATTATCCGGCTAACTTTGCTATGTGACTGTGGTTATATAACGTAAACAACAAAATTAGAAAATGCATCACCAAGAACCTACTCGATATTTAAACAAAGACGATCAGCATTAATCTTTAGAGCGCCAACTCACTTAAACTGAGCCATAATGTTAGGTAGCTAGCTAGCTGAACACTGGTGGATTAACGTTAGCGACGCTGGAGTGCCAGCGGCAAAGCTAGGCTAGGCGAGGCTAACATGATATGTCAAGGTTTGACAACTCGAGCAAACGGCATGAGCTGCGAGGCTTGTCAACCTCAAAGTTTGGTTGCATTAAAGAAATTGGTACATTTGTTAGCTAATCGTTAGGGCATTTACAAGATAATGGTAATAGTGCTGTTAGCTATGTCATAGTTACGGTATGTTGCGCTAACAGCTAACGCTAGCTGTCAAATCAATTCGGTGAGGTGTATGTTAGCTGGTTGTGGTGTAGAAGTTGTAAGAGACGCTAAAATTACGTTGTTAGAGCATTAAGGTAAAGTTGGACCTAGCCATTTACAGTAATTGATAGATGGAGTAGAGTACACCAAGATAACTTTGATTTGTTTAAGTATTAAACCAATTGTGCTTCTGTAGCACAACACACACACACGAAACAGAGAGAAAGTAATCCTCAACCTCAACAACCTCTCTGAGCCTTGTAGAATTTAGCTCCATGATGTCCAACCAACACACACACAATAAATGCCACATATATTTGGCTTGTTGGATAAATGCATCAATCTCTGCAGTCTGTGGAGAATGTTCTCTAACATAGAGCCTCCCTCTTTCCATGTTTCATGATGTGATTTGATTAGTTAGTTAGCCGACCTCGTGATGCTGCTGCTCAGCACTGCTGATTTATATGAAACAAGACTTGTTGTGTTCATAAATGTGCTATTCATAGTTTTCATAGCCTTTACTTTTCAGCATTCTCCACATCACTTCTCTGTTGTCTTTGTCTGAGATGACGAGTTTTGTAAAGGAAGAATTATTTTTGCAAATGTGGGTTATTCACTTAGAGTACATGACTGCATTGTCTAATCAATCTTGCATAAAATAGAGTGTAACAGCTGACAAAACAAATCTGGGCACGTATAGATAACCTAAATAAAAATTGGGGGATGATTCTTAAATCTTATAATACATTTAAGCACATCAAATGCTAAAGTCTAGTGTAGTATATAAGCAGAAGCAGCAGAAGACCAGTTAAATTGTCCTATACTCAAATACCACCTCAAGCGTTGGTACCGTCTGACAGCAGATCTTTAGCACCGCTGGTGTAGTTATGTGACTAGTTCTCAATAGCATTCAGTTTCACTGCTGACTTCCAAAAAAAAAAAGAAAAGTTGAAGTTCTGGATTTGAGCCAGTATGTGTGTGACCGGATATAATTTTGTTTTGTATTTGAACACTTTAGGAGCAGCAGTTTTCCATGACTGTATCCTAAAGATATGGTTTAACCCCGTTGAACTCCATATCAACCATTATGTGTGGTTTGTAATATAGGATTTCGACATAGAGACTATTTAAAGGTCCCTTTTTGCAGAAAAAAACATCTTTAAAGCTTCTAATTAAAATGCATCATCAGAGCTCTGTGCTCATCTTTATGCAAAATAAGTAAGAATAATATGGGATCATGAAAATAGCTAACAGGCACTTAAGACTTGGGCTCTTGTACACATTTTGTTTATAGGGAGGCAGCATCTATTTATATCTGTTAAGGTCAAGCTGTGGTGATCTGGTATTAACTGATGCTCAGAACTCCCTGTTAGTCACTGAGTTCATAGTTAAGCTATGTTATTGTAACTAAAATGCTGAAGACTCAGTTTTACATTTTGGGTGTTTTTGTTCATCTGATTAGTGATTTAAGCTACAACAATGCTAACGCCAGCACTTCTTCACCTCCTTCCTCATTCCTAAACTTCCTCTCTCACCCTGCCTCACTCCTTCCTGCTGCCCTGTTTTCTCTACAGGAGGGAGCTCTGGAAGCTACTGTCCAGCCTGAAGACCACGGTGGAGGGTCTCGTGTCTACCAACAACCCCAACGTGTGGTCACGTTACGGCGGCCTGCAGCGGCTCCACAAGGACATGAACAACATCCTGAGCCATGGACTGAAGAACCAGCAGGTCCGAACTCAAGAGATCTAACTGATACCCCTCTGTTTTTGTTTTCTGTCTGATCTGTAAACAGATAACAGATCACTTTCTGTTCGAGCTCCATCCAGCTCTGACAGACTCGTACGTTAAAGTTAAAGCATTAATGAAATGTTGACCGTCAGGTCTGAATGGCTGGTCAAACAACATATGTTTGAACATGAAGGAGTCATTTATTCAAGGTGTGTCCCATAACCCAGTACTGGAGAACAAACTGCAGAATAGGTCAATGAACTTACTTTATTTTAATAATGGCTTATTGTGTTTATTCAAGCTGGAATTCTGTATAACTGGATCACGCTAACCGCTGGCTTTGTGTTGCAGGTGTACTACAAGCAGAGAGACTACTGGCCATTTGTGTGGTGTGTTCGCTACATCAGCCCCCAACTAGCCTCGCACGTTGAACAGGTATGGTCACTGCCCGCCACATGCACGGGGTGAATATTTTCAAGTTTAGTCGGCACACAAATCATTTAAATTTGCAATAGGAGGCAGGTTCATGTGGACATAGGCCTAAACATTGCTACCTTGCTCTAGGCTATGTGTATTTCTCCTACAGATTTAACTCATATACAGTATAAGGTAGACTTACATAGAACTTTCAGATTGTGAACTTACTTTGCATTACAGTTATTTACCTAGAAAAGGTTGGTAATATGGTAACAAGAAAATTTGATTTATGGCACTATCCATAGTTTCAGGCAGGTTCCAACCAACTGAAGAAATAATAGTCACTATTTAGCAATCTGAATCAGCAATTACAGCTTTACGGATAAGACTTAAATCTTGAGTGTGAGCATGGTCAAATGTAATTACAACTACATAATTAGTACTGTAGCATCCCTAGTGTCGCTCTTGAGCAGAAAGGAAATATAAATCATTGACTGGATTTGCAAAGCTGACTGTGATGAACCATTGATTACTTTTTGAAAGTGTCACTACAGGTGTCTACTGTGGATTTTATCAGGGTTTTTTTTACACAGTCGTTTTATTGATCTCCTAATCATGAGCCATCTTGTTGTGGAATTGTTCAGTGGTCCAGGGCTGGCTGTTATCTCTCAGGTTCTGTAATTCATAGTCACACATGTACTTCTGCATTTTATTCACCCTGATATCCACACCCTACATTTGGAACATTTGTGAGAGAATAAATTGCTGGTGATTACTTGTGAAAGAATAGTAGCCAGGCTGCAAAGTTATCAATGTGTATTATCCATATCCTGATCAATATTATATTTTTTAATGGCAGATTTGTTAGTTTGCCCCACAAGCCACTGTACACAGGGATCTTATCCTCAATTAGCTGATAAATTGCTTTTCTTGTTGGACAGTGAAACTAGATGGCAAATTTAAGCGCCTGCTGCTTGGCAGAAAAAAACAGTTGTTCCTTCTTTTGTAAAGTTGTAATGTGCAATGTTTGTTGCATGCAAAGTCAGCAAATACCTGACACAGTTCAGTGCCCTCAGCAGAGACACTACACTTCCTTGGATAACCTATGGTGTGTTTTGAGGAACAGTCACTCTTAAACCCTCGGTCACCTCTTTCAGTTGAATAGCAGGGCTTACAGTGCGCTCAGCCATGATGTAATCATCATGTGACGATTGGTTGTTGATGTCTTGTCTGCCCTGTCCTAGTTTTATGCTGACAGGTTTTTTTTTTTATCACCCCTCATTCCACTCATTGCCTTCCCTGTTTAGACTGTTAAGCCTATCATTTGCATCACAACATGCCAGACCTGTCTCTTTCAAACAAACAGCGGTATGTTTGGAGTAAATAGAATAACGGCTGTGCTAACCAAGGAAATCTAAGGAACAATATCCCATGGGTACTGGCTGTCTAATAGTTTGGACGAAAAAAGGAACAAATGAGGACATTTTATTAGTTTTAGTGTTTCCAAAAAAAACAATTAAAATGTGTACTTTATAATCAGATGAATACCGTTTGGCTCTCTGCTATTCAGAATCAGCTTTATTGACAAGCAGATAGACACAAACAAGGAATTTGCTTAGGTGACTTGGTGCGTAACAATACACACTAAATATATAAAATTGTGAATATTTAAAAAAAAAAAAAAAAAAAAAAAATTAAAGTTGCATTGTTTGTGCAGTGATATGCTAAAAATTTACAGCAGATTTACATGTTTACTCTTTGCACCCCTGCAAGCTGCTTTCCCGTCTACCTCTCCCCTCACAATATGGTTCCGCTTCACATTTCTCCTCCATTTGTCCGCCCTCAGTTCAGTCACTTGGAGCCAGTACTGAGCAGTGGGATGCAGGGCGTCGGTGAAAGCTACAAGGCTGAGCGCTGGCTGCTACACAGCTTACAGGTCCACAGGCTGTCGACTCAGCTCAGACCTCTGCTCCGGCACCTGGGACACACACGTAAATACTACAACGGTGAGTTCGATGTTAATGGGCCAGTTTAATCTAGAAGACACTGGTGTGAAGTGTAAACTAAAATAAGGAGCAGATGAAAGTACTCCCTCATTGTCTGTTACTGTCAGTCCATATGACCTTCTGTCCTCTTTTGATTTTTCTGTTTGTGTCTTCACTCACTAATTCATTATCTCTCTATAGCTTATCTTCTTACCTCTCTTTGTCGTTTGTCTCGGCCTTTCAGATGATGCCTTTCTGCTGAGCGAGCCCCATGTGACCGCCATGTTCCAGTGTCTTGAAGCTGTGGAGCAAAATAACCCCAAACTGTTGGCCCAAATAGACACTGTCGGGGTAGGTCTTGTGAAATAACTTTAATAAAGTTTGTCTACTTTGTTGCATTCATATATCACCCATTATCATTTTGTTATTAATCTTGTTCATGAATGTTTTGACTTTTTGGTTCATTAAATGATGTTACTGACATCTATAACATTTTTGTTCGCATAAATGTGTATTTATCACCTTTAAAATCTATAGATTTGTGGGTTGTTTAATGTCAAAAATAATGATGCTTCAACCCCTCTGTATCACTCTTTAGTGAGTAGTGTTATTTTACCCCAACTGTCGTAACTTCCTGTGTGGAAGGCCACTCAAAACGGGGGGTGATTTTTAAAGCTCAGGAAAATATTAAGGAGGGTATTTTGGATTTAACCTTACATTTCTATTTCTCTGTTCTCACCCCCCCCCCCCCCCCCCCCCCCCCCCCCAGCTGTCTCCTCTGAAGGGCCCACCATGTCTGAGCCTGTTGAAGAGCCAGAGCCTCTGTGTGTTGCCAGGGGCTGGAGGGGCTTGGAGGAGTGCTGACTTGGCTCCCAGAGGAGAATCTCTAAATCGTAGACTCACCACCTCCAACTGCTCCCTCCGAGAAGCAGTCACCACCAGCCACAGCTCTGGGCGCACAACGGGAGTCGAATCCCAAAACAGCAACAGCACAAGTGAGGAGAAGGGTGTCTAGTGTTTTTTATTTGTCCATTTTATGCTTTTAATGTGGAGTTTCTTCTGATTCAGCTGAATCATATGTATCTCATTGAAAGTTCTCCTAAGGCTCAACTAAATGTGCTGTAATAATAACTCCGTGTCAGCCGACAGCTGATCTTCACTACTTTTACGAAAAGATTCACATCAAATACTGAAATGAATTAGTTTCTTGGGAAAATAAGGGTAGGAAGTGTTTGATTTAGGAACAGAAATTTAGCACTGAATGCACTACAGTTCGTATGTGAATGTGGATAGACTGACTGACTTAACCATACACAGACCTGATGGTCACTTATTGAAGAATGTGCTGATACAGCCTCCAACACCAAATGTCCTGCACTGACTGTGCTCAACAAAACGGTTTTCCTGAACATATTTTAACATTGTTACTGTTTTGGATTAAAAACAACCGTTGTCCATTCCACATCGGCAAAGTGAGAAGCAGGCCTGTGAGCTTAATTATTATTATTTTTTTAGTTTTTGTAAAAGATTGCGTCTCTATCCATCTCACCTTCCTCATGCCTGTTCTGTTGCAGACACTACCTCTCCAGGCAGCAGCCTGGGAGCTCCCTGGGTGTGTGTGTCCAGGCCGGAAGAGAGCGAGCCAGGTGTGACGCCCACTCCTGGCCCCGTCTCGGCCCCTTGCGTCTCCATCACACAGTCCCCCCCGGCCACCTCCCTTCAGGCTGATGCCGTGGACTCTGGTGACGGCGACTATGACGTGGACGATGGTCCGGAGTACCTGGCCATTGGTAACCTGGGGCAACGTAGTCGGTGTGACTCCAGAAGCTCTACCCTCAGCAGTGAGCAGGACGTGACACAGGACCAGTCCGTGCAACAGTGTTCCCTGGCTCGGCCCCCACCCAGACGCTCATCTTTCTCAGAGGGCCAGAGGGGGCCGGGCCGAGGGTCCCGAGGACACACACGCTCGTTTTCTGACACAGGGGTCAATCAGAAACTCAGGAATGGTAAGTCAGCGTTGAGGGATCTCATATGACAATAACTGGGGGATCCTCCATCTATTTGTATGTAAGTTATGTTGTATTGAATTAGAAGAGTTAATTGAAATAAAACCTGTAACTTTTTTTTTTTTTGAGTGTTAGTGTTTCGTATAAATGTGCTTTGTAGCAACATCAGAGAGTCTTAATGTTTTTATAAAAGGCTTCTAACATTTTAGCCTAAACATCTGAATTACTTTATAAGTATTAGTGCCTTAAAGCTACAATGCAAGGCTTTCTGCATATTCAAAGTGTAGCAGACATGATGGAGCATCTAGTCCAGTTTGCTGGTATGTAAAGATAGATACATAGACAGACCATTTACATAAAAGCAAATATAATATTTACTGAAGTGTCTGAACTTCAGATTTAAACGCTTTTTAGCTAGTATATTTTTTCGTCAATGCAGTGACAAATTGCTTAGCGCTGCATGTTCACAGATTAAACCATATGACGGTTTGCTGTACTTGTCATGATCAGCTGCAGTCGGCTGGTTTTGGTTGCATGTTTTTTTGGGGGGGGTGGTTGGACTTAAATTTGAATACTTTCCAGAATATAATTCCTTTAATGTGATGCGTAGTCTGTGTTTAGTGGCAGCTCTGTGAGATTTGGCTAGGACAGCTTCTTGTTCGGAAAGGGACCCACTTCCTGTCTGATGGTTTTAAATGATTTGGAATTAACACTCTTTTCTCTTAGCTCAGTGTTTCCCCTTCTTGGGTTGCGGTAACTTTCTCTCCTTCTGCTCTATCTCTCTCTTCTCTCTCTTTTTACTGTTTGTGCGAAGGAGGGGGCCACCGAAAAATCACCATAATAATAGAAGATCCGGTAGCAGGTTGGCAGCGCAGTTCCACTGTGCTCCATCACTTGACTCCTCCCACCCCTCTTTCTGTTTCTTTTCCCTCTGCATGCCGATGAACTCTCTCCATCCCTCTCATTTAAAGTCTTGCCTTCAGCTCATGATATGTGCATTTGGTGTTTGATGTTCTTGTTTAAACTCGTTTTAGTTTGTGTCACTTGGGTCAAATTGATGCGATCAGGACATGAGTGACCCCTTTTTATTGTTGTTAGTTATTGTTCATGCACACATTTTTTTTGTTTTATTTTTTTACAACCTATCTCTGTTTTATTGAAAGTATCATAGAAGTTATAGATATAAATTGTGTGTAAATGTGTTCATTTCATCACAGTTATGCTAGTGATGTCCTGATAGCATTGTCATTTTGGGTTTTCAGATTAATTTTCCCTATTACCAAAATGTAACAAGTGTAATTCTCAAAGGTAAGGCAAAGCAGGTGTTTCCTGTATTTGTGACATGTACAGGATGCAGGCATACTGTAAATAAACTACAGCGGTATAGTGTATTGCAATATACTAAGCTTATTTCCTCAAGTAATTTAAGAAGAACTGAATCACTCTTCTCTACCCAATTATACATAGAAGTGTATCACTTCTGTATCACATATTTGTTTCTGAAAAGGTCAGCAGTCATGCTTTTGTTTCTGCATGCAATAAATGAACCATCTCCATAGATTTTATTGATTGTTTGACACAAAGACAATGATAAAATCAAAACAGCCTTTAACCTGCTTTGTGTATGAATTAAGTCGCATGTTCCCATTCATTTTAAAATATTCAGCGACTCTGGCGTTTAGGTGATAAGAGGCCTCTAACACGGACCACTTGTTTCTTAGAATCAGCAGTAGACGGCTGTATGAAGGACTACAGCGGCCCTTTCTCACCTCAGCGCAGTGATGCCAGCACTGCCAGTTCCCTCTACATGGAGTCTTGTGAGTTTTCTTATTTTGTCTTTGCAATACTTAAAACTGCTCTTTTACAGTTATGTTGTAGCTACTGTTGTACAAACTTTGCTCTTATCCTGTGATTGTTAGAAGTTTTAAGGAAGACATGAGCCAAAGAAAGTATACCTCAAACTTAAATGTGGAAGCAAGTTGGACTGAAAAGCTGACATGAAATGTTTCTTGAAGGAGAATTCTGAAGGAGTTTTTAGTTCCTGGATGTGAATGTAGCAAGTGCGTCAGCTGATTCATAAATGTGACGCTCTGCATCTGAGCAAGAAGGTCACAGAAAGGGCGATATTTTATTGGCTGGACTATTTATAGTAAAGTTCATCTTATCATCTGGGATTTATGGTTTAGACAATAAAATATTTTGATAGAATGCAGTTGGCTTTTGGCAAGTACAAAGCATTTTATTTTGTTCAATTTCTAACAGGTGTTTTGAGACCAGACATTTAATTTTAAAGCTATAGAATACATTAAGAAAGACACTTAAGTGAAGACAAAACAATTCCTTTTCTGTTTTGTGTATTCTTGTCATGCATTTTCTGCGGATATGTTTTTGTCTCTTCAGATGGTTGTCCATACAAAAGCATTCCAGATGGGATGTTCAGGAAGCCGTCAGAGGGTCAGAGCCTCATCAGCTACTTGTCAGAGCAGGACTTTGGCAGCTGTGCTGACCTTGAGAAGGTCAGGGTGTGGTCCATTTTAACTGCTTCTCTAATTTTCACTAGTGCTGGTACTGATTGATCAATCATCAAACTCTGATTATCGACAATTTTCATACAAATTGGTGCAGTTAAAAGTAAAATAAAGTAAAAATGCATATTTTATTTAAAAGAATTTAGTACTAAAATTCTACAAAACCTATGATAAATTAAGGTTTAGAAAGTATGATCTTGATATGTTGCATGAGTGAAAAGATCCGTCTCTGATTTTGTCTGTGCTCTGTAGGAGAACGCTCATTTCAGCATTTCAGAGTCCCTTATTGCTGCCATCGAGCTGATGAAGTACAACCTGCGGCGTGAGGAGGAGGAGCGCGAGGAGGAAGGCGACAGCGACTGTGAGATTCAGCAGCTCAAACAGAAGATCCGCCTGCGGAGGCAGCAGATCCGACGCAGCCGCCCGCCGCCCTGCGCAACCTCCCAGCACAGTAAGGCAACGTTAGCAGTGGGGAGCCGGAAAATTGAAAAGTAGTCACCTGTATGGATAGAGGGTGATGCAGCCTTTTCCATATATTCTTCATTGACTAAGAAATTGTTAGTTGATTATTATTTACTGATTAAGGGCCTTTTTAATAATGAGACATTAGTTGTTGCATCTCAGTAACTTTGCCAAATGTACTTTATTCTTTAATAAGCACTACAGCAGCTGTTGAGCAGCAGGTCAGCTTATTAATGCCGTAGCCTATCAAACTGAAACCAATATCTGCACTCTGTGTGTTCACTACTGCTTTATCTGGTCCGTGCGTAAAATATCCACCGCGACTTGTAACGTAAGTACATAGTATACCAATTTTTTAGCGCGTGAAGTCTGTGCGAGAACACATGCACATAAGATGACTGCTGCCCGTGCGCGTGCGCCTGATGACATCGTCTGTCACGATGTTTCATTGTAGACATCGTCCGATGGAAATTTTGTACACATCGCCCAACCCTACATCTTCATGTATTTCACCGATTTGAGTCTGAAGTTTTTCATCTTGCTGAGTAAATTAGCCTCAATGCTACATAGTATCAGAAAAAAACAAAAGTTTTTTGTTTCTCATCTCCTTCCTCACCTGCAGTTTTCAACTCGACAGACAGCGGAGGCTCCAGGAGGAGCTCTCAGGACTCCTGCCAGGGCCTTTCTGACTCCGGCTCGGCTGAGGAGGTGGAGGAGTGCGAACTACGAGGTAGAGAGAGGGAATGAGGGAACACTAGGAAAGATTAACAGGAAGAAAATAACACAAAAGGAATTTGATGTCTGTATTTATTTAATTTATTTTTTTGAGCGTCACTATCGCTAATCAGTGAGACCAAACATCCAGGCACATGACTGCACATTTTGGGTATTTGTCAGTTCAGCTATCATCTGTTAACTTGATGATGAACAGGCTACAGAGTGATATAATGATGCAGTCCTACCTTCCAGCTGCTGTCAGCTTGAACCTTTAATCAAAATATTCACATCTACCATGGGAATAGTAATTTTTTTTGTATATAAAATGTATGCAAAGCCTCTGAAGAATCATTTGTCTTTGTGAATGAGTTTGTTTCCGTTCCAGTCATAATTCATAATCTCATGACCACACTTCAGGGGTGGAAATTAACTTTTTAGCTCACCTGCCAAGGTGGCTGGTAGATGAAAACATTCACTGACCAAACATATTTTTATCAGCCGAAATAATAAATTGCCTTTTGTGTTACAAACTTAAAGAAGAGGCCAGAGTGACATTTGAAGCAAAATTATATTATTGCTATTAAATGTACTTAAAACATAACAGTAAAGTGTTTTCTGAACTTACAAGATGCTTATTAATCATTCAACTTAAATAACATCACTGCTCACTCTTAATCATGCTTTATCATTCAACTGAAACCTCCTCATCAGACTGCTCACTTTCTACAATCACCCTCTTCTGGAGTCCTGGTTCTGGCATCACAGCTTTTGTGCGATCAACATTTTTTTTTTTTATACAGCCTATGGATCAATCTCCTTGATCTCTGGGGAGGACAGCAGGACCATTAGAAGATCTGACAGTGTGTCAGACACCAAACTGGACCGCCAACTACCCAGCTAAAAACACTCCTAGTACAACTTTTGTCATTAGCTCCTAAGACTAGCAGCTTTCACACTGCCTTATTTCACTGGGGTATTGTGTCAATCTGCTGGCTCGCTGCACTTTATGAAAGGTATGGAGCAGATTTTATCCGCCTCTGAGCAGGGAAAGTTGGTGACACACACAACATAAATGCGAATATTCTTTCCGCGCCGTTCTGTCCCCTAACACCCACCCCTTACAAATCTACTCCAATTAAACACAAGTAACGCCTCTAATACGTGTCTTACATGATTTTAGATCCCTTGGTACATCGGGGACCAATTTAATTGTGACACACAACAAACAAGAACGCCTGTCCGCTGTTAATTATATGCCGAATATATTTACCCGCCAATGTGGTGAGTAGCCTTCCAACATTTGGTGGCCAAACGGAAAATCCACCCGCATTTGACGGGCGGCGGGTGTTAATTTCCATCCCTGCCATACTTCCTTTATATTCATGTTTTATCATGGGCTATAAACATGGAATTCAGAGTACAAAGGTCATAATGTTTGTGACTGTAAAATGTTTTTACTATTTATGCAGACCTACCTACAGTCACGTGAGCCGTCATGTCTAGAATGTGGTCATGATAATGTGATCAGATTGAATAGATGTCAGTTGCTGTTTTGTGTGACAAAAAGAGACAACATAGTAATCACCACCACGTAGTAATATCTGAACATGTATTGCTTTAATAATGTTAACATGGATTGTGGGATTTCATACGTGCATGTACTTTAATGTGTTTGACTGTGTTTGTGTGTACTCATCAGTACTGCAGCGCAAGCATAAAGACTTTGTTGGATCTCGGGGCTGTATAACTGCATGACATCACATGTATTGTATCAAGGCAGCACACTGTATTGTTTGCCTGTGACACTGACACACAGCTCTGTGGAGCGCTGAAAATGTTCGTGCTCGTGGTGACGGTTCTGCTGAGTGTTAGTTTCTGTCTCTCAGATGGCTGTGAGGGTCAGTCCCTGCTGGCGGTGTCTCAGAACGGCCTCTCCCTGTCACTCGCCTCCCTCTTCTCAGGTATCTGCAGGCTGGACGCGTGGGCGAGGCTCCACCGCTACACACAGACTGTTTACTGTGGTGGTGAGGGGAAGCTCATGGCTCCACTCCAAACTGAGAATTTCTGCCTTTTCCCTCCTGTGAAACTGGGTGACACTTCAACATTTACTCTTCCCTTTAACGATTTATAGCTTATTTTTTGTCTCTGTAAAAATCTTCCAGTGTAAGTTAAAGACACTTTAGGAATAAACATCAACCACTTTTTTTTTAAACACTTATAGGCTGTAAATACTGTATATTCTTATTTTTTAGTATATATCCAGATTGAGAGCTTTCACTTTGCAGTACCAGTACAAGTGCTAAAATGATAGGCAAAGTTCTATAGAAACCGTTTTCACAAAGCCATGACTTTGTATGACATAAAAAAACCAACCATATATATATATATATATATATAGTGTGTATATCTTTTTTTACTAACATTCATTTTGGGTTGATTTACTATTCTTAACGCCCATTGGCCAAAAAATAGTGTTTGAAAAAATGGAAATATGTACGTTTGTATGTTTTTGGACAGAAGTCATTAGTATGGTGGACAAAAGACGGGAACAACACATTGCTGCCAGTACTGGTGCTGTGCTAATGTGCAAACTACCAAACATCAGTGTACTTACTACTGCTAAACAATCACAATAGCAGTGTTCAGTTCCTGAATTCAGCTTATAACCAAAATTACTGAAAGTTGGAAATAAACACCATCCTGTAACTATTTAAATTTTAAACTTTTTTACTCCAGGCAAATAATCAGCTGTCATTATGTGATTTCCCTTTTTAAACTAATAATATGCAGCTGCTGAAAGAGTGAAAACAGCTGTTGTACTTCAGTGGCTGTGTTATTCAGATGACACAGATTAGGCAGGGTGGGGAACACTGTAACTTTTCAGTTTGGAGTCGAGCCAGCTGCCTCCTCACCTCAGATGAGTTGTACGCTTGGCTGTTTGTGTTGGTGCTTGTTGCATAGTGCTCCAGGGTTTAGGAGGTGCGGTAGGACAGATGTGCCTGTTCTTGTTCGAGTTTTGAGAGGCTCGTGGGAAGAGACGAGTGAGTTACAGTAACAAGTGGCATCCTCTGGCGACTGGGACTACAGGGATTTTTTACTTATTCATTCATATCTTCATCCACACCATTATTTATTATCTCCAGTGAGAATGAGATGTCATTGCTGTCACACACACATCCTTCCACCTTGTTCTTTTTAAAATTTTAAATAAACCCAATACTAGTTGTCTCTGGAAAAAACAGGGTTCTCTTTTGTGGCAATTTATGGCATAACTTAGCAAAGTTGGCTGCCTTCTCTACAACCCTGAACATGACTGCATCTAATTAGTTTGAGAATATATCAAACAAAACCAGATTGTACTTGGGAATTTATGCGATACTGATAAAATGTTATGCTTTCCTGCATTAGTGAAATGAACACTGAATGCATCTATCTAGGCAAATAATCCCAAATAATTGATACTTAATTGCATCCCTTAAACAAAATCACTTGCCCTGAACTTAATTACAATCTTTAAACCTAATGGAAATAAATAAAAAATCTGAATTCTCTTACACAAATTTGTCTCAGATGCCGTAGCAGGACATGTTTTATAGCAGTGGTGTGCCACCTTGGATGAAACAAAACCACTCTCTGCTATGAAATTAACCTTCAAAGATAAAGACTAGAACAGATACCATATTAATTAATTATTGTTTTTCCGTTCCAATTGAAACAATTCCTGCACATAAACAACAAAGGCCATTTGACTAACTTGCTTATCCAGCTCTTTAATGCAAGAACTGTGGCTGACAGAAGGGCTCTGAATCTAGTTTTATTTGAATAAACAAGAATGTTGATCTACTGATAAAAAGAAGCTGTTACAATCATCCAAGAATTCTTGCAGGCGGGCTCCTGTTCTACCAAACCTGTGCTGCTTTATGTCTTTGCTTACCTGTTGTTTGTGGAGTGTTGCTAGAAAATATGGCAGCAATAATCTATCTTTTGAATCTCTCTGTGACCTTCCTGCATGTTACCTGCTACATGTAAAACTTGCTTGATTGTGATGTGGTCTTTCACTTCAGTATCTTTAGCGAGAGGTTGTCTTGCCCCTGATCACAGCTCTGTCAAATGTCTGTCAAATAATTTCTTCTCAGAACGTTGACCGCTGCTTAGCTGTAGCAAATTGTGCCATCTGACCTGTGGTGTGAAAAAAAACACCATCCACCAGCCAACTGTTGGTTCATCCATCCTGGTTTATCCAAATTCATCCATCTGACAGTTATTTCTAATTCTACTAATCGTAACATTTTTGATTTCATTATGCAAGTATTACGAATCTTTAAGTGTGTATGGCTGGTAGATAAAAAGGTCTTTTTTTTTCACCGTGTAGGACTGGTACACTGCTCCTAAGTGGTCAAATCTCTGTATATTTCACTCTTGCTTTATCTTCCAGATGCAGACATTAAGCGCAGCGTATGCTCCAGTGGCAGGTCCTTTCTCAGCTCAGATTCCATGTAAGTAACACAGCCATGTCCTGTTTCCCTTCGCCCTCTTAAGAAATAAAGTTAACCTGTTTCTTTTAGCACTAATATGAATCATGTTGGGGATTTTGTGTCAGCTCTGTGGATTAGTGGCAGAAAACATCTATGTATGTCTTACTTGGATTTTTAAAATGTATTCTGTCCTTTTGTGTATTTTCAGCTCTCCATCCTTCCTCCAGTCTAACTCAGCTGAGTCAGTAGCCATGGGTTTACTCAGGCAATTTGAAGGCATGCAGCTTCCTGCAGCCTCGGAGCTCGACTGGCTGGTCCCAGAACACGATGCTCCACAAAAGGTGCAACATCCTGCTTACACATAGTACTAGTTATCCGCACATGGCACTCAGCAAGTACACTCCCCGCGATTACTTTGAACTCACTCAACCTCTTTGCTCTCTCCTAGCTGCTGCCCATTCCTGACTCTCTGCCAATCTCGCCTGATGATGGTGAACACGCCGACATCTACAAGCTGAGGATTCGGGTCCGAGGCAACCTGGAGTGGGCTCCGCCCCGTCCGCAGATCATCTTCAACATTCATTCAGCCCCCAAGTGAGTCCACACTGGGTTGTACCTGACCTTCCCGACTTTCTTTTTCATGAGACACACAACAGAGCGTAGCTTAAAAATTTATTTTTGCTAATGAAATGCACATTACAACAGAATTGGCAGAGTGAGCCTACAGGATTTTAAATGATTATGGCGGTACCTTTCTGGTTTAGAGTTGATAACAAGCCTACAGGCTTAATCTCATTATGTGACACCTCTCACAATAACAATGTCGAGGCAGCAAAAATTGAAGTCTTTCCTCTTTGGTTCGGCATCTGTACCAAATACGGCTCAGAAAAGGGCTGCCAAAAAGGGGGGAAAAAAACATCTTGCGTTATAATTTGGAAATCTTTATTTTTACTTTCTTCTGAAATGCAAAGATCAGCAAGAGCACACGCAGAGCAAAAGACCAACATAAGTAGATGTAGTGTGACACGTTTTGAGTTCTGAAATGTTTCTTTTTCAAAGTAAGGTGCTTCAAGCTGTCTTTGTGTCATTTGTGGTTAGGATCAGACCACTCTTTGTCCTACAGAATGTTGGATTAAATGTTTTCTTTCCGTGTCAGGAGGAAGATAGTTGTGGCTAAACAGAACTACCGCTGCGCTGGCTGTGGCACCCGCATTGACCCAGGTATGACAACAAACACCAGAAATACTTCTGTAGGCCCAGAATGAAGGAAAAGGATTTTTCATGATTTTGTTGTCTTTGAAAATGTTGCAAAGCATTTCACTTTTAATGTGCATTTGAACAGGTTTCATTAATCAAACGGTATCAAAACACAGGAAGTCAATTTACATTTACAGTTTCAGTTCTTGGTTTTGTGCAGCTACAAGACTTTTTTCCAGCTTAATCAGCTGGCCCAAAATTTGGTGTTTTCCTATGGCACTTTCAGTTTTTATTCTCAGACTCCAAATTCTTACCTCTACCCCGCTTGTGTTTCTGCTGCCTGCCTGTCATCACCTCAGATTATATCAAGCGACTGCGTTACTGTGAATACCTCGGCCGTTACTTCTGCCAGTGCTGCCATGAGAATGCCCAGGCGGTGGTTCCTGCCCGAGTGCTGAGGAAGTGGGACTTCAGCAAGTACTATGTCAGCAACTTTGCCCGGGACCTGCTGAGCAAGATCGCCGGAGACCCTTTGTTCAACCCCAGCGACATCAACACTGGCCTGTACAAGAAGATCAAAGCTCTGGAGGCTGTCAGGGTGAGGCAGGAGAGGGATGGGAAAGTAGACATTAACTGTTGCATTGGCATTGGCTGTTTCTTTTTACTAGTAACTAGTGGGAATCCCACCATAAAAAGCAGATAAAATGTATTTCAAAAAGCCACTGGGGACCAAATTGTTACTATTGTTCGCTGTATATAAAGTATCATTATAAATTATTGACCCTGAACCGGTTTTGCTGCTTAAATTACTCAAACTATCAGTGTGGGAAACCAGAATGAATAGAGCCATTTATGCCCTTAACAGCAAACAGTAAGGTGATACAAACCACATAACCTCAAATTTCTCAGTGGCCAGAAATAGTATAAGAATGTCTCACACATACAGCACCTTTTTTTTTGTTTTTGTTTTTTTTAAGTATTAGAATATAATAATACAGCAGACCCTTCAAAGCAGTGAAAGATGTTCTCTGCAATTTTGGTTGATAACCACCATATAGTATTTTTATAAGAGTAAATTTATTTCGCTCACACTTAATACATTTTCAATTCAGAGCACATTTTATGTCAACAGTGTGATTTAGGTGACGGGATTAGGAAGGATTGTGCTAAAAGAGGAAGAATGTGCATACCTTTTCATGGATAGATGAAATGGTACAGAATAGTTTTTTAAGCTTTTACCTACCTATCTGACGGAGACACTTAAACAGCCCATTTGCCAGTGGTCGGCAATAGGCGGCACGCGGGCCAAAGTTGGTCCACCAGCAATAATATCTGGCCCGTGGCCAGATTAATGTGATAGCGGCAAAAAAAACCTGATAGCGGCTATTGCTGAAACAGATCTCAGTCATGACAGCAAAAGTTACTCACATAATCACTCCCTTTTAAGTGATTGTGCCTACAAAATAAAAGCGCTAGATCATTTTTGCAGTAGTACTTTATGTTGTGTTTAATTGAGAGCTTTTACTTAAGTTCTGAAGGAAATTCAGAAGAGTCACTGGCGCTTAAAAAGCTGTGACAAAACGTGAGGTCGTGGATTCCCCTGAATGAGAAAAGCAGGAATTTCCTCTGCCTGGAGATACTGGGGAGATGAAAATAAGCTCCATAGCTTGATGTGGACCAATCGCCGGGACGCACCCACTCCTGCACATGCTTAATTGGGCTTGATGTAAAATGATTTGTTCATAGTCAATTTGTTGAAAAGGTAGGAAAAAAAATACTAGCAGCAAGTGGGGTTTGAACACACAACCCATTGAACGGGAGTCCTGTGCATTACTGACTGAGCTAACAAGGCACACAGTAAATAATAGATCATAAATAATCAATTGACCATGTTGTGGCCCGCCACCTACTGACCCGATGCCAGACTTATTTGCCGACCCCTGCCATATGCTGTAACTGGGAACTGAACCTGGCCTTTGTGTTACCTTCCACCCTGTATTAAACAGGTATTAAAAGTGTATCTTAAAGTAACAAGGTGTTTTCTTCATTTTTATGGTTTTGTTAGGTTTTGAGGGTGCAGCTGTTTCACATGAAAAATCTCCTGAAGACCTGTCGCTTTGCTAAAGAGTAAGATGCGTTTGTTTATTTTAGTTTCACACTAATTTCAAAATATTTGTGTGTAAAATTATGCTCCCTGCGCAGACGGATCTCACCTTTTTGTGTGTTTGTGTGTTCTTTAGGTTGCTGGACCTGTTTGACAGCCTGCCAGGTCACCTGACAGAGGACCTTCACCTCTTCTCCATCAATGACCTCACTGCTGTGCGCAACGGTGATCTGGCTCCCCGGATGAAAGAGCTGCTTAAACTTGGTACCACGCACGTAGCTGGCTGTGTGGTAAGATAACCATGTCTTCTCTTTTAACATGGAGAGTTAATTTATCACAGTGATGAAGTCTGAAACGGGCTATCATACAGCAACAGAAACTGTTGTAATGTCAGCAGATAACCAGAGATCCCCAGCTTAATCAAATGTCTGGTCCTTCTGTCACTTTTGCCTCGGTTTCTCCCAGCTGTGCCAGGCGAAGGGCTTTGTGTGCGAGTTCTGCAGCAACGACAAAGACATCATCTTCCCCTTCCAGCTGAACAAGTGCCAGCGCTGCGAAGGTGAGCCCTTTCTGCTGTTGGGCGGCTCAAGAGCCCCCTTCTCCCGCCTCGCCATTCCACTTACCTGGAGAGACTGGAAGATCTCCAAACCTCGTAGGCTGGCAAGGGTCCTCCTCCAAGACAGGAAAGATGGGGAGGGAGGGGAGGAAGATGTAGAGCTAGATGTGGATCAAGGCACAGCAGAAGAGAGGCAGGGAAGAGGGAAAACATTTCAAGCTTTCACTCCCGGAAAGCTAGTGAAAGCTTTCTCCAGAAGTAAAGGCAATAAGGAGGAGCAGGAGATGACAGGAGGTACAGAGTCAGAGAGGGAGGAAGAGACAAAGTGTTGTAGAGGAGAAGAGGGAGGAAATGGTCAATATGGGGAGGTACATAGCAAAAAGATGGCAAACAGTAAGGAAAGGGGAGATGGGCATGCAAGAAGGTACAAAGTTAACTTATTAAAGGTTCTTCACATAGACAGACTAAAGAAGAACATCTCTAAAGGAGACAGAAGGGGCAGTGACAGTGAAACATGCAGCAGCGTGGAAAGTCTAGATGAAGTAGGACGAGAGAGGAAGGTACATTGGATGGTATCCGGGTTCACAAAAAAAGAGATGGAGGACGAAGCGAAAACAGAAGTGAAAGGGGCTGTTATCACTAGAGGGGGTGGCAAGGGGGAGAGTGATAGAAACAGGGGGAGTGATGGAAAAAGTGAGATGGATACTAAGGAGGAAGAGCCAGCCACCATAACCGAGACTAACTGGAGAGGTTTTAAAACTCGCAAAGCCAGGAGAGTATACAGAGGCAGAAAGATAAGAGAAGGGACAGAAAAAGAGAGCAGGACAGAAGGCGGAGATGGAGATGGAGAAAGTGGATTATTGTTATGAGTGAGGGGGAGGACAAGAGTAAGAGCAAGATGATAATTATACAGTATCAGCCAAGTTACAGTACACTAAATAGCTGGAATAAAACGGAAGCTCGTATTTCTTGAGATACGAATGACTGACATGACAGTTAACTGAGGGCTTCAGGATTAAGCATATCATATCAAGCAACAGTGAAAAGAGTTTACTAGGTTTACAGTGGTTTTATTTAGTCCACTCATGTTTTACATATATTGAGCAGCTTTATAATCTGCAAAATTGCAACTACATTGACAATATAGAATATTATCTATCTATCTATCTATCTATATCTATCTATATCTATCTATCTTTCGATTTTGACCAACACCTTGGCAGTATTAATGTTTTAACAATTACTTGTAAAAAGTGTAAAATAGTGAACATTAAAGGAATAGTTTTGGGAAATATGCTTATTTGCTTTCTCGCCGAGTCAGATGAGGAGATTGTCATGTCTATGTGGAAAATATCAGCTGGAGTCAGGAGCTGCTTAGCTTAGCTTAGCGTAAGCCTGGAAACGGGGGAAACAGCTAGCCTGGCACTGTCCAGTGGTAACAAAATTCGCACCAAATCAGCACCAGTTAACATATCGTACCTGGTTTGTTTAATCTTTACTAAAAACAAAGTGTAAAAATTACATGTTGTTGTTTAATGGGGGTTTGTGCACGATTTGTTGGCTGGGTGTAGTCACTTCCTCCTGACTGTATATTTAGACTCCATATTTAGCAGCTGGTGTGAAAAGGGCGTATCAATCCTTCTCATCTTGGCTTTCCAAAATGTTGAATGCCAAAATAACTATTCCTTTAAGTATTTAAATGTTGTAAGAATGTAAACGGTTATTTGGGCACTCCTACCTCTGTTCTTCCTCCCTCTTTAATCTAACTTTTTACAACCTTTTAACCGTCTGGTGGTATGTAGCATTTTGCACACTTCTTCTGCTGTTCTCATTTGGCACTGAGCTCCTTGCACTAAACATTTCATGGCTTTGGCTCTGACGTTTGCACAGTTGCACAACTGGTGGAGGGTAGATATTTGGCAGATATTTGGTGGTGGATGCTTCTTTCGTTTTGATTCTGGAGGTGTTGGTGTGTTAAGCTTGACGACTGGCACTGGAGTTGCCGTCAGTGGTTTCATTTTCTTGTTATTGGCTCTGAGCTCTGTGGGACTCGGGACAAAACAGTATGACAAATGATACCAAAGTGGTGTGACACTCATAAGCGTTTACATTTCAGTTTGCGTCGGTCATGAATTTCAGTTTGGACGTCTGTAAGAATAATCTGTTACACATGTTCCCCTTGAGCTAGTGGTGGGGTCTGTTTTCATTCCAACCAAACACTATATTTAGCTGATTTTGCTAATCAGTTGATCCCTCTGTGAAATCAGCAGTGTTGTTTCATTTAAATGGAGCTTGGAGGAAACAATGCTTGTTGTTGCGCTGCCTCATCATGTGATTGTTTTTAAGACATTTTGTTTTTTATTTCGATTTTTGTTGAAGGAAGAATGTCTTATAATGCAAGGTGACTACATGTGTCTGAATGAATGTGTACTTTATGCTTTTATTTTATTTCAGATCTGCATGCTAATATTTAAGCTTCATCTTCATGTGAACATGAAATAAACACTGTTTTTGAATTTGAGTTGCCTGTCATTTTATCTATCTTTCATTAAAATTTGAACATTTTTTGTGGTGGAGGGGTGGGGTGGCGTAGAAATCATTCAAGATTCTGTTGTTGCAGAGTAGTGAAGACATTGAAGGGTTTTAAAGCACTCTGGTGGCCTCTTTTGGAAGAACGGGATAAGTCTGAACGGGTTCAGGGTGAGGCGTGTTTGCCAGAAAAGCTTCTCACATTCCCGCTTCGTCCTGCCTTCTGCCTTCTGCCTTTATCTTGTCTGTCTTTTATACTCTTCACACCCTTCCCTCAGATCTGAGTGTGATTGGCTGACAAGTCATTGTCAGCAAACTGATCTAACTGGTTAGCATTTGTGAACACTGCAGCATTGTTTGGTTTAGGCGATGGAGCTGATCCCCCGTGCATTTGTGTTGTAAACGCTTTAAAGTGTCACTGACCCTTGTTTCTGTGACGTTTCTCCCCTTTTCAGAATGCCATGCGTGTTACCATCGCAGCTGCTTCCGGACAGGTAAAGACTGTCCTCGATGTCAGCGTCTGGCAGAGCGGAGAGAGAGAATGGCACGCAAAAACATGGAGGAACAAGAAGACGAGGGAGGCGGGACCTAGTGCTGGGGACAGAAGAAACTCGGAGACAAAAGAAGTAGAGCACAAATCGACCATGATTGTAGTGGCTGACTGCCTCTTTCCGTTCCAGACATGGGTGACAATACTCACTGCAAACAGATCTTTTGAATCTCAATAAATTGACAGATGAGAAGGTTTTACTACATCAGGGCATTAGTTGTGTTAATGTCATGACAGTCAGGAGCATTTAGTGTGAGCTAAGCCCCCTTCACACAAGCACTTAACTCTGTGAATTGTGGTGGTTTCTTTGTGTCAGCTTCATATTTATAGGAGACTGAATCGATTTTCCATGAAAATGTAGTGACTTTTACAGAGAAATGTCTCAGGCTGTGCAATTTTCTAATGTCTGTAATGAAACAGCTTTAAAACTATATTCCAACTTTTTTTCTTTAACATTTTTCTTTAATAGGTTCATCCTCAATATTTAATTCCTAAACCAATTTATAAATTACATTTCCTTGCACATAATAATAATGTAGGATTTGGAAATTTCTGACTTTGGGGACTCCTAGTGGCAGTAAAAAAAACCTCAACAACCCAGCAATCTCCGTTGTTTCATTAATATGTTTTAAAATTAATTTTTTCACTGGCCTGTGAGAGGAGTAAGAACACTTTTCTTCTTTGTGTCATTCTTTTTCTTTTGTTTACACCTTTTTTGAGCAGCGCTGCACCTGTGATGCACAGTCCAGAAAGGTTGTTCTGTAGGAGAAATCAGCTGTCAACACTTTGAGAAGTAGATCAGACACATTTACTTGGACTATTTTACCCAGGTTTGATATTACTTACAATGCAGCTTCTGGCAACTGCTTCAACTCTGGTGATTTTATCGGCTACTGGCTTAGCTAGTTTGTTTTTGTGACTTAAAATGGCAGGAGATATATATATATATTTTTTATTCAAATGACAAGTAAAAGTTTAGTTCTCTTTTATGATTTCACTGGTTTTCAGTGCAGACACTGTATTTGCGCAATCCTGCCCTTTGTGCTGAGGTTTTTATTTTAATTAGAAAATACTAAAGATATTTAACTAATCTTTCTTTCTACCCACTCCTTACTGTCCTGTTTTAAGCTATTTTAGTCAGGCTTATGTGCCTCTGGGACCAATGAACTTAGACTGGTGGAGCAGACGGAGTTACATTGGAAAGTTAAATTTACTGAAGGACTGGACTTCAGAAAGGGGTTTTACAGTCAGTGTTGCTAATGAAATTTAGATCCTCCATTTTTGTGCTGCTTTGTGTGTGTGTGTGTGGTTACTAGAAGAAGCTGTGTGAATAAGAGTGCTTGTATTTGTATGTGCACACATGTCTACCTGCTGTACATGCAGCCATGCACAAATGGTTTGCACCAGCCTAATCAGCACTTGCCTGTTTTCTAATGTACTAGGTTTTGGAATAATAGCAAGAGTGTAGTTAATTGCACTGAATCTGTCTGTCGTCGTTGCTGCTGCTGTTGTTGGGCGGGTTGAGTTTGGACGTCACTATTTGTTTTGTTTTTGTAATGTTCATTTCTAAGAACACAAACCTTCACCGGGAAATGTTACTGTTTCTTCCATGAAGCACCTGTCATCAGCGGTGCACTACATTGTTAATGGTTTCAGTCCAAAATAAGAGCCATATTTTAATAGATGATATTCACACTCTTAATGTGTAGCAAGATCATTAACAAAATGTATTAATCACCTCTTGGATGGAAATTCTTCACATCTTTTTCCAACAGATCAGTATATTACAGTGATTCCCAGCCTTATTGGCTTGTGACTCCTTAAAAGTATACTCAAAACAATACAGCAGCCAGTTAGCTTAGCTTAGAGTAGAGACTGGAAACTTTGGGAAACAGTTAGCCTTGCTCTGTATAAAACTGGCCTTGCATTGCTAACTCTCTAATGAATATGATATCTCATTTGTTAAGGCTTATGTACTGACTATTTCTTGGCTAGGACCAGTGATTTCCTGGAATCTCTGTGAATTGCCTGGCAACTGGTTAAGCTAAGCTAACAGGCTGCTCACTAGTTCCTCTAGCTAAATATGAGAGAGTAGTATCGATCTTCGCAGCAAGAAAGTGAACAAGCGTATTCCTTTAAATTGAAGCCATGTCTACTTGTGACCGCTCATGAGTTTTGAGCAGTAATTTTTCTTTTTACTTTTATGTTTTACATGAAGAATTTTTAGAGACTGCAAAAGGTAAAGGTTTCCAGTTTTCAGTAATAAAAGAGAAATTAAGTTTTGGTTACCCCTCAGCTTTACCGTGGGACCCGTTTGGTTCGGAACCACTAGCCTAGTTTATAGATATACTTTTTCTTTCAGCAGTTACAATGTATTTGTACATCTATGGCTTATTCTCAATTGTTTAATTAGATTAGCCACCGCAGTGCGTTGGGAAAGAAAATGAAATTCATGCCATAGTTAATGACAGGAGGAAAGTTGTGGGAAAACAAATATGCAAACTGCTATTTATTTATTTTTTTTAAGTAACAACCTATTAATGGATTAGGCTCCAGAGTACATCCTCAACAACCTTTACTTCATGTGTACAATTCCTGATGAACACACTCGACTCTGAAACGCCTCGTCAGCTCAGCAGATTGTTTGTCCGTGGACTGCCTTTAACATGGTGGTGTGCGGATGTTTAAAGTGCACTACAGATTAAAGTGTTTGTTATTAAAAATTGTATTTTTAATATTATTGTGATTATTGAGTTAATTTGCCTTTGTTCTGTAATTATGTTGACAATAAAAGACTGGCCAGACTGTTGATGAGTGTCATTGTTTTTGTGTGCTAGGCTTAATAAGAAAAACAACAACTAGTAAGTAACAACTAGTAAGTCCTGGTTTGAAGACCCAAGTGGCCTGGAGGTGATATATGGGGGAAGCTGGTTGGAAATGTAATGTAAATGTACCTTAAACTGAGTCCTGAAACGGATAGGGGGCCATTGTAATGACAACAGGATGGGTGTAATGTGACTTGTCCTGCTAAGCATGGTTAACAGCCTTGCAGCAGCTTTCTGGACATTTATAGGTGGTCCCGGGACGACTTGCGGAGGCAGGTGAAAAGGAAGTTAAAGTAGTCTAACCAGGATGAAATGAATGCATGATCATGTAGTTCTGGTTTTGACACAACAGGTTTGAGTCTGGCAATGTTTCTTAAATGAAACTGACAAAAAACGTTTTGTTTTATAGGAAGTTGGGTTGCAGCCAAGTTTAATTTTCCTGATTCAGTCATTCATTTTTTTGTATGTGAGATATCAGAAAATAAGAACAAATAGAGTCCTACATGCCCTCTTTTATTTGCTATTTTGGCAAAAGCAACATCAAAACAAACAAAACAAACAAAATAGTTTCAGTTTTAGATGGTTAGAGACAAGGGAAAAATGCAAATCCTCACATTGGAGAGGCTTTACAAATGGGTCACTTTTATTTGATGAATTACTTAAAAGTAATGGTATATTCAAAACTTTGTTAATTAACCAAATGTAGATTGAAATTGTGACTAATTTACTAACTATTAGGAATGGGGTGCAAGTGATCGATCTTGAAATGCCCTTGTAGGAACAAATAGAAAATCAGTCTTTACAACAGCAATTATAGTTTTAAGGTAAAAAAAAAAAAATCCAAAATGGAAAAAGTATTCAATATAAGTTCTACAAAGGCATGCAGCTTGCTTTTGCCATAAGTTTATTGCAACCGGTCTTCTTTTTGCATCCTGTGGAGTCGCCCCCCGCTGGCCATTAGACAGAGTGCAGGCTTAAGGCATATCCGCAGTGGCTTCCTTTTTTCAGACCAGATTGATGCCGCTTGGTTCATGAGTTTATT
This sequence comes from Micropterus dolomieu, assembly GCF_021292245.1. Lineage (NCBI taxonomy): Eukaryota > Metazoa > Chordata > Actinopteri > Centrarchiformes > Centrarchidae > Micropterus > Micropterus dolomieu. Next base: position 14,271,763 of record NC_060154.1, on the reverse strand, counting down.
TGGATGTCAGCGGTGTTCACACCACCACGTAACCTGTTACCTATCATTCCCTTTTACTCAACTTGAGGTAGGTCTACTGACGTGTGAATAATGGTGTTTGTAATTGTGGCTGGTATCTGATGTAGCTAATTATGTAATTTTAGTGATGTCTCAGTGAATTTGTTGAACACAAAGGGTCACTTAACTAATGTTTCCCACAGAGTGACAGTGCGACTGTGGCTGGGAGCGTCAACGGGGCATATTTCTATTTCTAGTAGATTCTTATTCCACCATCTTAATTCTATTTTATTCTCCACCTTATTTGAGTGTTTTAGTGTTTATTCACTCACTACTCTGCTCACCTTGCCTTTTCCTTAAGTTCTCTTATACCCACACTAGGGATGGGCGGTTTTATACTGCGGGATTGATACTTCGCAATTTCAAGCTATTCCTTTGGTATCGCTTCCTTTAACGCATACAGAATAAAATGATATGAATACAAAACATGGGTGGCTGCATCACTTCCAAACGTTATCAGTACTTTTGTAAGATGTTTGTGCCAATAAACAGCCCTGGCCCGTGTCACTGTGGAAACCTGTTTGGCATGAGAAACTGAGCATGCAGCTTTTGTTTCTTACCTGTATTGTAACTGTCATACAGCAAACATATAGTGTCAAAAGACTTGTGACAAAAAAGTGCCACAAATAGTTTTAGTTGCTCTGGAGAAATCATGGCCTGTTTAAGAGGATGAAGATCTCAATGTAAATACAAATGTGCACATGTTTAATGGTATTTTAATTTATTTTATTCATATGTATATTAATAGGCTACTATTACACATACCATACCACATGAAACGATCAATATCAGTAGTGGTATTGTTGAAGTTGTAACAAAATGTATCGGTATCCTATAGAATTTAATAAAAACTTATCTCCCATGAAACACACACACACACACACACCTCTTGTCTCTTACTGCCATGTAAAAACCAAGTAGAGTTTATTTAATATAGCACCCGTTACAGAACAAAGGCACAAAGTACTTTATAAGAGTAAATTAATAATAGCCATATAGGTACAAATAATAAGAGACAACAAACTGAGTCCTGAACCTGACAGGGAGCCAATGTAATGAAGACAGAATGGGTGTAATGTGACTTGTCCTGCTAGACTTGGTTAACAGCCTTGCAGCAGCATTCTAGACGTGTGTAGGCGGTCCAGGGACAACTTGCCTGAGGCAGGTGAAAAGGGAGTTACAGTAGTCTAACCAGGAGAAATTAATGCATGATCGTCTCTAGTTCTGATTTTGACAAATGGTTTGAATCTGGCAATGTTTCTTAAATGAAGGAACATGTATTTTATCTATAACATAGATAAAACATAACACTAGTAAAACATAACACTGGAAAAATATTCCATATTGGCAAAATTATTTAATCTGATTCCTAAAAAGGTATGCAGCTTGCTGTAAGACACTTTCAGGCTAAAATTTATATTTAAAATGATCATATATAAGGTTATTTTGATGGTTTTGTTCCGTACATTTCAGCCAGCTAAACTTTTTTTGCTGATAGCATGTTGTTGAGGCTCTTCAGGCCGATGCCATCAGAAATTCGCTCGCTGCCAAGCTACGATGACCAGAACCTCTATGTGGCAGCAATGGAGGGTGGCGAGTATGTCCTGAAGATAATGAACTCAGGACAGTAAGAACCCCACACTGAGGTGCAGACCTATGCCATGTCCTTCCTGCACCAGAATAGACTTCCTGTCCAAACAGCGCTGCCCACAAACAGGCAAGATGGCAGCCAGAATGGTCAAAATCTTACAAAAGGTATAATGCAACCACCCCTGTGAAACTTTTATATCTAATGTCTTTTTAAAAATACCTGAATCTGTTGTGTCAAAGTGATGCACTACCTGGAGGACAGTTTAAAAATTTCTTGTGCAAAGTGACATTATCTTGTAGTGCCGGTGTTGGTTTGTGTCATGAAAGTATCATTATGCTACTCAATTGTCATGAAACATGCGAGGACCCTATTGAAACTGAAGGAGTTATCCGATCTGCTTTAACTTTATGGTGTGCATTCTCAAGGCAGTGAAGAAGAAAAGGTTCATGTCGCATGAAGGATCTTGTGCCTTGATACATAAAGATACAGACCTCTGGAAGGTTTGAGTCCTCATCGGATTCATGGGTGCCTTGTTTCAAATTTCCCTTTCTACTTTCTATGCTGTGATGTAATGAGACAAAGGGATAAAGAGAACTGAGCTACAGTACAATGTGTCAGGGTGTTGTGGTGGTTGAGCAGGTTGGACCCAAACGCAGGACACAGAGCAAGCGAGTGCAGTTCAAAGAAGGTTTAATTCCAACAAACAAAAGCGAGCACACTTACAACAGAGTGGCTGAGTCCATAATCCAAAAATAACAGAGTCCAAATAAACAGGTGATCCAACAGAAATCCAAATCCAGGGAAACAGGGTGACACGACTAGTAAGGTTGGCAGGCAACACACAGCAACATGGGACAGAGCGTCTACACACTACAATGATCGGACCAAGACTGAGGGAAACCAGCAAGGATATACACACACACACACAGGATTAACGAGCTGGGAGGAGACACACAGGTGAGGGACATGAGGCTGATGAGACACAGGCAGGCAGAGAGACAACTGGGGGAACAGACGAAACACTTTACAAGCAGACATGGGGCAAAATAACAACCAACAGAAGAACACAGACCAGGAGTAAACACTTAAGACATGAACTAATGTACAGGACTAAGAACTAAGACACCGAACTAAGAACTAAGATACGAGACAAGACAAATACTAAGTAACTTAAAGATGCAGATGAATAATAATAATCACAGGACTAAGAACTAACTAAACAAGACTACACGGAGAAACACAGAACCAAAAGTGGACTTAAACAGGAAAGACATGAACATAAAACCATACTCCTAACACAGTGCAAAAGTGTGTCCTCTGTAGCAGATCTTATGCCTTACATAATGTACCCGGATTATCAAGCAGAAAGACTAAATTAATGTTCAGGTCACATGTCAGTTATGTCTCGCTATATTGTATTTACATACAAGACCATGTTGCAGTTTGGCTTTAACTGGGTTCAAAGGTTAACCATTTATATATTTATACTGTTCCATTTATCTCAATAAATGACAGGAAATAGTTAAATGCTGTTCAGTATGTATACTTAAAGTGTGTATGAGTTTGGTGGTGAGTAACATATGTGGTACAACTGTGTTGGTAGTTTTTGACTCTAGTCTATTTCTTCGAAACAGAAAACATTCTTACCAACATCTTAAACATTAGAAGTAGAACAACATTTCACACTAGAAATGCATACTGGTAAATGAGATAGATAAACTGCTGAACCATTAAAAGCCAACAGGAACTATCTAACGGTATATAATGGGAGATATTGTGTCCCTAGCGTACACAGAAGCAGTACATCTCTGATCTTGGTGACCCCAGGAAATATTCATGACACATGTAGTCATGTTAGAATATTGAAATAGTTTACATATAATATATGTTATGTTAATCTCTATCTATTCATTTACTGACTAATGGGCATCTCTACAATTGGACAGTAGATAACTTGTATGTTTTTTTTGACCTTGCATTGTAAAACATGTCAAGAGGACATTGATCAGTGTAGTTACTACTTAAGTCGCATCTATTAGAAACTATGAACAATGTTTTAGAACCGCTCCACATCAAGCCAACTGTTCTGTGGACAAACGGATCCCAAGGCTTACCTCGTTGTGGTGAAATGTTTTGTCTTTTAGGGGTCCCTTAGGTGCCATACTGTACATGCAAACAGAAAAACAGCCCATCTCACTGAAACAGGGAAATTAGAAATCCATGCGGCTTGATCTTGTGGGGATGGATTCAGTAATATACCTAAAAATGCATATGAATCTTGATTATGATTTGTTTTTAACATTTTCTTCCAGTCAAATACACCAGTTGGCTACTGTACTTCATGTTTTAAAATGTATAGGTTGGCCTGTTTTCATCCTATAATGTATTAAAATAATGACACCATTAGCATTAAATCTCCTTACAAAAAAATAAATATTGTAATAGTATCTAAACTATGACCACTAGAGGGTGCAGTTCATTCAAAACCAGGAGCTGGAAATTCCTTGTTTGGTTGTCATGTTAACATGTAATTGTGAAGTTCTGAGAAAAAGCAAGAAACAAATACGGGAGCTATGTTTCCTGAGCCACTGTAAGGCTCTATGTTTATGAGATTTACCCATTGTAAAATGCTTTTAAACATTCTGCAGGTAATGGAGTTAAGTCTGTTGTAGTGAATGTTAATAATCAATCACTTTACAGAACACGTTCCATTACATTCAGGATGGTGTTTTAATTTGTGAAAATTGCTTCATTCTCACTGGCCCAAGTGTCCCAACAGTTTCAGATAACAAGGCTGCACAAACTGCTCTAATCCAACAAAATCCAAAGAAAACAACATACTCATCCAATTCAGAATGGCTTAAAGGCATGCAGAAAACCTGTAAACAAATGATATTACATTTAATCTGAAAAATCCTTATATATAAATTTCTCATGTTTACGCCCCTGTCATGTTTAGTCTCAATTAAGCTTATATTGTACGAAGTGCCCCAGATTACTTAACAAAAAAGTCAACAGTCCGCTCCATTAGAATGAGACGTTCTGCCGGAGCAACATAAATTTATCAGTAATTTGGTGAAATGTGTAACCTTCTCTGGACGCTTATATTGAGTCAATCGACTAATTGCAGAGATCCACTCATCTGTGAGTGATTGTATTTGAATAGTGATTGATAAAACAGTTTTTTAAATGATCAACAGGTGTTTTTGGTTTATAATGTGTCAACAACTTCCCTTGTATTTGTGACAGTTGAGGCCAAAACAAACACAAAGGTATGCCCGTGGCTGGTTGTTGGGTCAATTTGCCTACTAGAGAATATAATAAGAATATAATAAAATGATGCTGTGTCTCTTTTAGGGATGCGATGGTTAAGAGTGTTAGTGTGCTCACTAATAGTGTTTGCTAATTAGCACTAAACTGAAAGTACAACTGAGGCTAATGGGAATGTCATTAGTTTGGCAGGTATTAATTCATAAACCATAGTATTGTAAATTACTTTTTTCACTTGATGATGGTACTAGATGAAAGGTTAAGGAATTATCAAAATCTATTACAATTCATCACATTAGACTATCAAGTCGGCGAAAGTCAGCCGCCGTCATCTCGAACGCAGCATAAACATGGATGTAGTCTCTATGATGTCACCCGTGGGTTTCTGAAGAGCGATTGTGAATCCCAGTGTGGGTGGCTCAGCCCATCGCCATCTTGTAATTTTATGTTAAAATAACATCTTCAAAATCATTTTGATGGTACACTGACCACCCTTTGCCTTTAAAACAGCCTCAATATTATATAATATTATATAATATACTGTATATATTATATATAATAATATAATATCATATATTGATTTGGTTTTCTTCTGTTTACTCACTTTGCATTTTGGTAATTTATAGTCTATCAACATGTCTATCTTGGAAAGCATTCTTACTTTATAGCATTTTTTCTACACCTGCCTATAACTCTGGCACATAGACTGTATGGCACAGTACTATGTATCATATCTAATCTGGGATGCTCATGTTACAAGGTTATGTAGACAATTGTGATGTATTCATTTCTCGCAACTATATAATAGCCAACATACCTAAATCAATTACTATTACTTTCAATTAAATTACTACTTACTTAAATCAAACAGCTTTCACCGTTTAAAAACGTCAACAATCAGCTAATGGCGCCATTATTGATATAATGTGACATAGTCAATAAACTAAGTCACATTAAACCTAAACTGTGTGTCTTGAAGTAAGACAATCAAATGTCTAACTTGTAAATGATCTAGATGATTTTGGGTTTGTAGTATTCAGGTTATTATGAGGGGCCATCCACAGTATGCAGGAATACTTATGATAATGGAAACAATTTCCAAAAGAGGAAATGTTGTAGCCTTGTTACCATTACCATACAACAATCATGAAGTTCAAATAGGTGCATTCAGTTCCTCCATTCAAATGATTAAGTTTGTTGATGTATTTGTTGACTGGGGTTTTAAAACAAATTAAAATTTTTATAGCCATCACAGCTGTGCAGTGCGATGTGCATGTTTCTTGAGATTGACTGTTTATCCATAGTTTTTAATACCAATAACATATTGACTGCTAGCAACCCTCTAGGCAGCTCGTGCCTCGTACGAGTTGTTATAGATCCAGATACTGATGATGGTGATGAAGCTGACAATGATAAAGACAATGTACAAGCCAAACAGCACACGGTCATTGACCCTCCCGATCATTTGCCATTCCTGTGAGGTGTTGCTCCCTGGAAGTGGTCGTCCATCTGGTGGCGGATGGCCATGAGATCTCTGCTCAGTCTGGAGGGGCTTTCACTTCAGTTGTATCACCAGAGACGCTCGGAAAATGACTCACTGAGATGTTGGTGATGCCGGAATTCATTGATGGGTCTGTCAAAAACAAAGAACAGCTTTCTTGAATTCTAATGTAAACTTGTAAAATAGCTAGTTACTAACATATAAAATATCTGCTGAAAATGTGCTTCCCACCAACCTGAATCAGATGCAACATTTTAACACTAAGTATTTATGGAAGATTTAAATGGACTTTAATATTTGTAACCCACAGGAAAATCTACAAATGTGTACATTTGTAAGTTCCTTTTTACACTTTTGTGGAATTTTGTCCAATGTGTACTGTGGAGATCTGTAAATAAACATATACACAAATATCTCACAACCTAAAACATGTATTTTTACATTTGTGTTGTGTAAAATCAAAACCACAAAAATACAGTGTGATTTGCATATACACACAATTAAATCTGTACAAAGATCTTTTTTGTTCACATACATAGTGTGATTTACACATTTGTGGTTCCATTTCTACACACAAAACTGTTTTTACACATTTGCGGATTGCTTCCTGTCAATTTGCAGGTCACGTGACATTTGTAACCTCCCTTTTACACATTTGTGGAATTTTGTCCACTGTGTCCCGCTGAGATCTGTAAACAGAGATGTGTAAGTTTGAGAGCAACTTACTAGCTATACCAGCAGGTGGCGACATTCTCTCCCGTGAATGGAAAGGATATTCATGGCACCAGAGCCCTCTGCAGGACACTAGCTAGCGTCAACTTCATCTGTAGAGACAACAAGGAAAAAGGACTGTAGCCTTGTTTCAACCAGCAGCGGAAAAATAAATCGGGTTCATCCTTGTCACCTCAAGGTAAGTCTGCTGTCCAGTTTGCTAACTTTGTGTCTCCTGTGGTGAGTTAGCTGTGTAACGTTAGCCCACCTTAGACCTAACAAACTCATATTAAATCATTTAGTTCACCTGGAGAGATTTTATGATTTTGACAATAATTGGTTATTCGCTCTACATCTGGAATTAGCATACCAATCTCTTATATAGCCTCCATTTACCGCAGTCTGATTTATTGAAGCATCTGCTGAAGCAGCACAGCAACGTGAAACTTACAGAAAGAAACTCCTGCAGCTGCTGTCACTGATGCTTGAACTCGTCGGGAGAGAGTGGCGTTAACGTAACGTTTTGTTACTACTGAAGACTGCTCTTATAAACAGGCAACATGTGCAGAAAAACAGCTGGGCTATTTAAAATCATTTTTGATTGAGGAGATTTTTTGAGGAGCATATATTTGTGCAGCACCTCCTCGCTTGCTCCCTCTCTCTCTCTCTCTCTCTACACCTCTACTGTTGTGTGTTATCACAACATACTACACTTAGACAGAATAACTGACATAAATAAAAGAAAGTCACCATTTCAAGATATGCAACAAAGGAAGTGACACCAAATAAATTAATATTAGTTCACTCTAACTTAAAATGTAGTCCTATTAATTATTATTTAGTGCATCAAATGTCACTTGGTGCTTCAGATGGTTTCACCATCAAATCCCTGCAAACCGGAGGTCAAACTAAATCAGCTGTCTGGTCAAAGATCTCACATCTTTTATAGTTAATGTCAAAAATAAAATAATAATAAAACATACCTCTAGTAGATGAGTTGAAGAAAACAGTGATTTGGTTGCTCTTTTTCTTTGGAGGGAGACAAACAGCAACAGCTAGATATTTTAACACAACGACACTGAGCCAGTGAGGCACCACACTGGAGTTGCTGGACTGGATACTAGTGATTAACACTGTCTCCAGCAGGCTGGCCACCATCAGAGAGAGACTGATGGAGAAGAAAATGACTGCAAGAAAACAACAACAGCAAAATTTCAGTACACTTTTAATTTCCAAGCGGTGGCTTTGAGGAAGAGCAGGTTGCCCACTAAATTGAAGATTGGTGGCTCGATCCGTGGCTTCCCCCACCCTCTATGTCAAAGTGTCCTTGGGCAAGATACTGAACCCCAGATTAATGTTGAATTTCTTTCTGATGAGCAGTTGGCACCTTGCATGGAAACCTCTGCCATCAGTATATTAAATATGTGTGAATTGGGCGAACGTGACATGTAACAAAAGCACTTTAAGTGGTCAGAAGACTAGAAAGCTGCTATACGAGTACGGTCACATTAAGTCCTGTATGAATTTCATAATGATGTAGGCCCTATGCATGTTCCTTCAATTTTCTCTGGAATAAGATCACAGGTGTCACACACTGGTGAGAGGTGTCGTGTCCCCGGTGGAAGGCAGCAGCTCGTTCATGATGAGCAGGAAAACTGTGTAGTCCAGGATGAGGGTCATCTTGAAAGAGGATCGGTCCACACTGTGGGGAGGCAGCAGGACGCTGAAGAGGTCCACTGCGATGAGGAAGCAACTGCAGATCAGGAGGTTCACCACATAGGCCTACGTCTTAGAATGAACTTGTGAAAAGAAACAAGTACCACGCTTCAAGATTTATCTTAATTTCTTTCTGAATTCGTTTGCTAAAGGATTCACTTTAGGTTTCTTGTCACATGTAAGTGTGTTATCCTGCAAATGCTGACGGTGATGTTTATGGCATTTTCACATTTTGACTTTAAAAACTCACCACTGACTACATTTAGTAATATTGGTATAACTGCTATGAAAGTTGCCAAGAGGTCCGCCTGCGTTCAGCAGACCACACAGTTATGTATTACTACCATCAATCTGGTAAGGTGTGGGACACACTGTAAAAAAAATCTGTACTTTGACAGTTTTATTCCTTTTTATTTCACAGATTTTTCCTGTATTTCTGAAATACATGAAAATATAAAAAAAATTACAAAAATAAACTATGAATTTACATGTCTAATGTAAAATAACATGAAAAACATGTAGCTGTGAATAACCATAACATTTCTGTTATCTTAAGGAAACTTTTGGGGTTTTTCACGTAAACAAACTGTTACAATACATCAGTATATAGTGTCTAAAAGTATTGTTAAACTGTCAGAACACAGTTTTGATCATTGAAAACAGCCATAATTACTGTAATTTCACAGTTTTTGACTTTTATTATAATTCTTAGATTACAAATTAGATTAACATATAATTGCCCCAAAGTGGTAAAATTACAGAAAGGTAATATTTAATTTATTGTTAAATGACAGGCGTTCACACCTTTTAATGGGGTTAAAAAAGAAAACTTCCTGTAAAATTACGGGTTTGTGATGAAATATTTATCTTCGATTGAAGAGTCTTAGCTATAGGTGTATTATCAAACCTAAAACAAACATATTTAAATCCTGTTTTTTAATAATTAAAAATTAGCACATGTTCACATAAGAGCAATATATTTCCATTTATCAGAAACCTATTTTGAGTTATCTTGTACTAGGGTTATTTGTGACAGTTTCAGACTTCCTTAAATTTGCTTAATTTGAGGATACTCAGACATTTATTCATTTTAGCTGAGGCTTTTATCCAAAGCGATTTACAATTGAGGTCGCACACCTCTGGAGCAGCTAAGGTTTAAGTGTCTTGCTCAAGGACACACTGGTGGATGGGTCACAGTGGGAGATTGAACCCAGGTCTTTCACACCAAAGGAATGTGTCTTATCCACTGTACCATCACCACCCCTGTTGGCTACAACCAACATAAAGAATATTTTGGATACTGTTAGACACAGCTTCGAGATTAAAGTGCAATCTGAATGTAAAGTAATTGGAAAATATTTCTTAAAACGCTGGCATTTTGCTTTGATAGGACTGTACAGAGACATGAAAGGCAAAGGAGAGGGGAAAATGGTGGTTTTACATACAATGAACTTAATGCACAATCCAAAGACTTCTTCCCTGGTTTCAATATGTTATATTATTACGTTACTGTCGTGGAAATTGTATATTGCTGGTGAGGGATAAAGCAAATAATTGAGTAACAATAAACTGTTGTCTTTGAGGAATTTATTAATAAAAGAGAATAAACAGAGAAGTACTATAACACATATACAGCTGGTCGAGAGACCTAGAGCAGCTTCGGGCACCTGGCCCAGAGCAGAGGGATGCAAAATCATTTACACAGTCTAGGTTTCTATGTTTTGGAGAACAGAGATCCTCTCCCAGCCTTGAATGAACATTCGAGGAGAGGAACAACAAGAGGGGAAAACACTAAACAATCTCACAGCTCTGACCTAAACCCTACATGTGTGTACAGATATAATGACTAAACAGACTAATAAAGAGTATATTAATAATAAGGAAATAGGTTAACGTGTGTGTGTGTGTGTATATATATATATATATATATATGTGTGTGTGTGTGTGTGTGTGTATATATACAATTTTCTGCCAAAACAGTTACAAGACGCAAACATATATATACAAGCATGGGCCAGATAAAGCAACAGTCGTCATTCAATCACTTCTATCGGCGGGTGGAAACGCCCACAAGACTTGTTCTGTGTCTTTTCGGTGACTTTATAAAACATACTGCTGATGGAGACAGTCAACAGAGCCTATGTGTTTGCAGCGTTTTAGGTCACTTTTGTCAGCTATAAATGTTAAAACAAATGTTATTTAAAGGCTGACCTCAGGAATCTTGGTGTTACAGTATGTTTGACCAAGCCAAGTACTTTGATCAACATATCAAAGCTTTGAACCACAGATATTTTTTTAATTTAAGAAACATTGCCAGACTCAAACCTGTCGTCGTTACAATGGCCTGTCGGTTTCAGGACTCACTTTAAAGTGCTCGTTTTCACATATAGAACCCTGCATGGTCAGGCCCCTGGCTGCATTTCCGACCAGCTTCACCCTTACATCACCTCCAGGCCACTTGGGTCTTCAAACCAGGGCTGACTAGTTGTTCCACATGGTTCACTGAAAACAAAATGTGATTGTGCATTTCAAAGGGTGCCTCTGACATTGTAGAATGCTCTTCCCGCAGACTTATGTTCCACAGTCTCTGTTGATGCCTTTAAAAAACATTTGAAAACTCTTTTATTTAAGTCAACATTTGTCTCAACCCTAACCCTGCTACATGCGTAGCCTACAGCATAGAACCAACGCAGAAGTATAAATCACGCTTTAGTATTCACTAGGTTTATCACAGGAGCAGGCAACAGCAAAGGAAACTAGGCCACAAAGTGCACGTTTTCTATGCTACAAGTATATATTTAGAATAAATGACTGCACCAAGGAGAGGGACATAGTTTCATTAATAATTTGTTTATTATTCAAAAGGAAATAAATTGTATTAATTATTTTGGTGTTATTGGAATACATAACACTAGAAAATCAACAAAAACCTTCACTCTAAATTGTGGCATTGGGTTGCAGTTATGATTAAAATAAATGTTATTTAAATACTTTTGCTTTTTGTTTCAGAAGCAAGATGCCAAATGAGTAAAGACAACCTTCAGCTTCACACAGCCAAGCAACAGAATACTGAATTGCCTGAATACATTAATGTATTAATCAAATACATTATGTAAATTATACCTAAACTAAATTATACCTAATATTCCTGTGGAATAATAGAGGTGCATTTATATGCCTGCTTCACATAATGTGTCTGTGTGTGTATAGATGCGCGTGTGTGGGTGCGTGTCAATTGGTATTGTTGTGTAGCCACAAATATGAAATTGTTAAAAAAACAAAATTAACCTTAATTCAGTATCTTAATGTTTAAATATGTAGTTAATAGTATTTCTAATAGTAACTGCTTATATGCATTGCTTAATCAGTCAAGCAATCTTAAATCTATATGGTGATCATGATTTTTAAATGAACTCAAAATGATTGAAAATTTTAAAATGTTCTGTAAATGCTTTATGTAGCCTACTGTTATTTGTTATAAAAAACATTTAGAATGATAGAAGATGACCTTTGGTTTGAAGGTTTAATACATAGCAGTTTGCTGCCTAACCACAGGAGCCTGCAGATACAATAGTTTGATGTTTTTGGGTTATGATAAAATCAGGGCCCTGTTGCAAGCAGGTTTAACAAACTCTGAACTTAACTCTAAGCTCTGAGTTGATTGAGCCTGAGATGTGAAACTCCGAGTTTTCGGTTTCAGAAAAGCTGATCAGAATTAGTCCAATCAACTCTGAGTATGTTGAACCTGATGGAAGTGAGTGCGTGGGGATGAAAAAAAGACATCATCAATGGAGCTCTGATACTATGAATCACCATGGCAACGGGTAAATAAAGGCAGAGCCTCCATTTTAATCGGGTGGAGCTAGAAATATGAATGCGTACCAACGCGGACCATGATAGGCTATTAATGTTAAAACGCAGGAGTGGAGGAAGGATCAATAACAATAGACTATTACATTTTATTCAGCGTTGCTCATTCATCATTTACCAGACGATGTGATGTTCCCCAGCTTCACCTGGTGACTCCTGTCAGTCAGGAAGTTTGTGATCCACTGACAGGTGGAGGCTGGCATAGTGAGCTGGGTGAGTTTGGTGCTGAGGATGTCCGGGATGATGGTGTTGAACGCCGAGCTGAAGTCCATGAACAGGATCCTTGCATATGTCCCTGGAGAGTCGAGGTGTTGCAGGATGTAATGCAGACCCAAGTTGACAGCATCATCCACTGACCTGTTAGCCCTGTAGGCAAACTGCAGGGGGTCCAGCAAGGGGCCGGTAATGTCCTTCAGGTGAAACACCAGTCTTTCAACGAACTTCATGACTACAGATGTCATGGCGACAGGCCTGTAGTCATTTAATCCAGAGATGGAGGGGTTTTTTGGGGACCGGGATGATTGTGGAGTGATTGAAGCAGGAGGAAACTTCACACAGCTCCAGTGATCTGTTGAAGATCTGTGAGAAGATGGGGGCCAGCTGGTCTACACAGATTTTCAGGCAGGATGGAGACACACCGTCGGGGCCAGGAGCTTTCATGATCTTCTGCCTCTGGAAGAGCTGGCGCACATCCTCTTCACAAAATTGTGAGTGCAGGTGAGGGGTCAGAGAGGGAGGGTGACAGCGTAGCAGTCGGGGAAGGTGACTGTTGAAGATGGTGGTGCAGGGGAGTGATGTGACATTCATTACATTCATTTTACATAGGCTACAGGCCTATTTATTCATCTCGCTGAGATGTTGGTGATGCCGGAATCCATTGATTAGACTATGCAGCTAATAATGAAAAACTCACTTTTAAACTAGGCTACATTTATTTGTTTCAGCTGCACCACAGTCATCCTCACTCTGAAATATTCACATCATATCCAGTTGATAACTACTATAGGAACGTTCCAATCAGTGTGTAGGGACCCTTTGCCTATCAAAAAGGCCACTACAGTTGCGGACTGGATGATTGTGTTATTTATGATGCGTGCACTAATGATCCAATGTCCAATATTGCAAGTACATTCATAGGTATAAAATCAAAGGAAATACAATAACTCCACTGTCATTCCTCGTTCCACATTGCAAAAAAAACCTGTTTGCTCCCATCTCTTGGGCCAGCGACACCTGTGCATTGTTGGACCCATAGACTATATATAAAAAGGTTGGACCTTGATTAAATCAAATCTTGCGCAGCTAAATTGACAGTGCCAAGGCTACCCCGGTGGCTGGAGGTTTAACAACAACAAATAATAACCATTAAACCAAATGGTTCATTGATCAGTTTTATACAGATTAGTTTAAACAGAGATTACTGCAGCAATGTAGCTCATGGTAGGCCTAAGTGTTTTAGTGCAACTGTTGCCAACCTGACATCTGCCTTAATAGCCACAGAGACAAGAAGGACAGTGTAGCTTTTAGATTTTATTCTGCGCTGAGAATAAATCCACGATGTCCAAAGATAACTCTCTGTCCATGCATTGATGACAGATTGATCATAAAAGTTCTATCACGTTGGGTAAAGAAAACTAATAGCCTATCTAACCGTGATATCAATGTTTCTATAGACGTAATTGCGTTCCAATATGTGCTTTGATATCGACAGTATGAATGAGAAAATGTCAGACAGCCACTTCAGGCTCCGCTGGAGGGGAGGAGTCAGAGAGTAATTTATGTTCACAGCATAAATTGCCAAGGTTACTAATCTAGGGTTAATCTGATCATGGTCTCTGAAACCGAAAACCCAGAGTTTCCCTCATCTCGGGCTAAACATACTCATTCACTAAACCCGCCTTCTGAAACAGGGCCCAGCCATAGAAATTGTGTGAAATGCATTGACGTGATGAATATGATGTTTTAAAAAATTAATAAGGATGATAATAATTGATACATTTTATTGAGACAACTGAGGATGATAATAAATTACCAGCAGTTTTAATAACAAATATGTGCTTTACCTGACAAAGAGTATTAGTATATATCAGCTGATCAGTAATTGGCAATAAAACAGTAACTTCCAGCATTGAAGCTCAGATAAGCCAGCTATACTTTTACTGCCCTGGTAGAAAGAATTTGTAGTTGGATTGTAATTTCATGTGGTTATTCTCCAGCGCTCTGTTATGGCTTTGCTATAAAACAGTAACAACATTGAAGTTCAGATCCACAGCTAAACATCACATTTTACTGCCCTGGTGGAAAACATGTATGTCTTTTTACTGCTAATGGTGACACAATAACAAGACCGTATGCCTATCAAGTGTCCAAAAATGAATACTTTCTGAATTTGCATTAAAAGTTTTTTTTTGTTGGATATTGCTTCGCTACTGTGCACACTAAGCGATAATTTAATAATTCACATTGCCCATTAAAAACGTTGCTCCGTTTTACCACTAGCTGAAATTGTCAGAACTGCTTTGTGTTTCTGTTGTATTTCAAAAAAATAAAAAAGATATTTTGGTAATATTTGTATGCTTATCTAATTAGGCAAAGCAAGAGGAGCCTTGATCCTCACCTGACAACGCCTTTGTAAATGTCATGTATTATGTGGTTTATAATGGACTGTGGTGCAGAAACAGTAAGGCTTACATTTTCCTGGTATCTGTCAGTGGTCATACTTTATGCACTAGATTAAATAGTTTTGAGATGTTCTTAATTTAAGATGTTACAAAATGTATGATTACAGTACAGTAAAATAATGTATTACAGGAGTATAAGACATCATGTAGCACTTTATTTCTTGATGTGGCTGTGGTTTAATGAACAAGTAACAATAATATTCACAATTATATATGGTTTTACTTAACAATTAAGTAAATATGCCTTCTTAATATATCTATCTGAAGAAGCCTAATTTTATGACTGGCAACTCTCTATCTCATACACGACATCTTTTGTCCTGTCTCAGGCACCATAGCTATAGTACTGGCTTGGGTAGGGGAGGGGGCTGGTGCAATTTGTTGTAATTGGCAACTCTCACCACTAGATGTCACTAAAACTTACACACTAAACCTTTAAGCCTAGTCTTAAAAGTGGTGATTGTCGAAATTGGGACCCATTTCCATAATGGAGGTGCTTGATAAATTAATGCTCTGGCTACCACTTAACCTTAGCGACATTAGGCACTACAGTTGCATTTTGATAATGCAGTGCTCTAGTGAGGTATAATGAGCTCTTTGAGGTAAGATGGTGCCTGGCCATTTAACCTAACCCTTTGTAGGTAGGCAGAACAATTTTAAATTCTATTCCGTATTTCACAGGTAGCCAGTGTAGAGAGGCTAGAACAGGAGAAATATACTCTCTTATCCTGCTTCTCGGAATAAATGTGTGGACCAGCAGCATTTTGAGACAGGATGTTCCTGATCTTCTGGCCTGATCGATAGATATAGCGGAGAATCATCATAGCAGTGGAAATTCATGGCGTTGAAATACAAGATAACATATTGGGACATCTGTAACATTACTGTAAGTGCTCTTGCATCTAAAGCATTTTTCCCACTTACTAAAACTTGGGCACAGTAATGTATATCAAATCTAATCTGGGATGCTAGTACTAAAAGGGTATGAGGACACTTGAGATGTAGGCTTTTCTGAAATATCTTTTGGAACATACATATAATAGCCAGCATACCTAAATCAAACCATTTGCATTGTATGACAACTTCAACAATCTCCCAATGGATTGGAGTGGATATAGTGTGACATAATCAATACTCAGTACAACTGACAAACTAAAATGTGTGTCTAAAAAGTAGTAGAAATATAATGAGAGGCAATGCTTGGTATGCAGGAATTCATATGATAATGGAAACAATTAAAAAAGAGGAAATGTGTTTTTTAAATGTTGTAGCCTTGTGACCATTTAAGTCATAAAGTTCATTCACATTACATTTACCTGACGCTTTTTTCCAAAGCGACTTACAATTGCTATATGTCAGAGGGGTTAAGTGTCTTACTCAGGGACACATTGGTGTCTCACAGTGGATTTGAACATGTGTCTTATTCACTGCCCCATCACCACCACTTCCCTTTTACCTCAGGCACTAGGCCAGTTGGTGCCCCTCATAGTTCGAAAACGTCCAAACAGGTAAAATGTGCATTTAGTTCTTCTTCCATTAAAACCATTGAGTTTGTTGCTGTATTTTAATACAAACCGCAAAGAAATGAAGAAAGTTCTCACAGTCATATCTCAAATTGCAATACTGCAAACATGTCTTCACACCTACAGTTTTACTACTATTATTGTGTAGACTTGAATTTCCGCTAACAGTTTCCTGTCCATAAGTATTTGCTAGTACTTTAAAAACTCTGGAATCAAAAGTCAAATCTCAGCCTTAAAGCACAAAAGACAGTTCGGCCCTACAAACAAACTTGGGTTTAGTGCAAGTTACAGGTCATGGTTGAAGTATTTCTGAGAATGTTGACTTGGGTTTTAAAACATATTTAAATGTTTATAGCCATCACAGCTGTGCAGTGTGACGTGCATGTTTTTGAGATTGACTGTTTATCCATAGTTTAAATATCAATAACATGTACTGCTAGCAACCCATTAGGTAGATTGTGCCTCGTACGAGTTGTTCGAGATCCAGATACTGATGATGGTGATGAAGCTGACACTAATAAAGACAGTGTACAAGCCGAACAGCACACGGTCAATGACCATCCCGATCATTTGCCATTCCTGCGAGGTGTTGCTCCCCTGGAAGTGTTTGTCCATCTGGTGGCGGATGGCCATGAGATCTCTGCTCACCTTCCTTAGTTCATCCAGCAGAAGCTCTCGAGGGGCCTGAGGGACGTCCACTTGAGTTGTATCACCAGAGACATTTGAAAGATGACTCGCTGAGATGTTGGTGATGCCGGAATCCATTGATTGATTGATTATGCCTTTTAAAAACAAAGAACAGCTGCTAATGTAAAATAGCTAGTTACTAATCATATAAAACATCTGCTGAAAATGTGTTCCACAGACCTGAGTCAGATGCAACATTTAAACATTAAGGATTGTGATTGAGTGTACTTTAAAGATAGTTTGTCAAGCATCCAGAATTAGCCTAAGCCTAAATAGTGAAACATTCAACTTCTGCCATTTCAAGTGGTAGTAAACTTAATGCAAAATTGACCTAACCTATTAAAAAAATTAAAAAGACTGACCAAGCTCTAAAAAAATACGATTTCACAGAATTACCCCGTGTTTAATGGATTCATCGAGGTAAAAAACTATCGAGCAGTTTTAATGAAGGTAATTCCATTGAGGAAACCTTGGACAACAAGGGTTGGGAACAATCTCTTCCCAGTATGTTTCCAGTTAACTCTTAAATGGCAACACACACATTTTAAATGATGGTTCTTTAAAGGGGGCATTATGGAGTTTCCAGCAGCCACTAGTGGTGCAGTTTTAAGACTGCTACCAGGCGCGTGCTCGTACGCGTGCTCGCTTGAACTCATGTGCGAGTATAATCCGAAACACAGCCACTTTCATACAGAAATCCTGCAATACACGCAGGAACACAAGCATGCAGGCTGTGGCTTTTCACTCAGACATGTTCAGGCTCTCTTCAACGTTCCCGTCTCAGAGGCAGATCAGATCAGCAGCTCCGTAACGTTACTTCATTCAGCGCAGCCAGCCGCATATCGGCACAATCCTCCCGGAAAAAAGCCACAGTGACAGCTATAGACAGGCACAGGGAGACAGCTTCACACAATATTCTGGAAACTCAGGTAAACCCCTACTGCAATGTTACAGTAATAGTTTTATCAGCTGCAGGTTGAACTAATCCACTAATCCTACTGTAACATTAGCTGGCTGTTCCTGGCTGCATCACTATAGGCTAATATTAGTAAACAAATTCCTCCACATTTGCTTTTTACCGTTACATCCGTTCTTGCAGGCTAAATAAACAGTGGTACACAGGATAGTAACATGGGTCACGTTAGTTGGTGGAGTAATGTGGAAAGCCATATAACTTTGCACTGGATAACATTAGCAACTGCACGCGTTACCCGGCGAGCTAACGTGACTTTCTCTATGTTTCTGCAGCTTTACTAATGCTCACTTTGTTCTTACTCGACATCATCTGAACCTGTTTGGTGTGAATCCGACCTGGAGTCTCCCCATTAAAGCAGAATAGTGGCTGATGCAAGCAACGGAGAAAACAGGCGTATGCTTCATTTCTAAGTGAGTTTCGAGCCCATTGACAATTAAGCAATGAAAATTTGATTAATTTCATTGAAAAACTTACATACAGTCCCTTTAAACCTATTATGCTTTTTCACATTTTATGACTTAAAATGCAGCGTCTCGACTGTTCCCGGCGTCAGGCCCGCCTCAAGGAACTGGGCCCCCTCAGGGGCCAGACCCACAGTCTCCACAGGGCGGGGCAAGTGTGAAAGACCTGGCCCTCTGCCTGAGACAGCAGAGGGACCTGCCACGGCGGGCCCTCCAGGAGCGAGATTATGTCTGAGAACCATACTCGGGCCGGCCAAAACGGGGCTACTAACAGCAGGCTGACACCGTCTTGACGGACAGAACCCCTGGGAGCAGAGCAACTGGGGGAAAAGCATACAGACGCAGCCTTGGCCGCGTCTGCACCATGGCATCCAGCCCTAGCGGGGCTGGGGGCGAGAGGGAGAAACCACAGTGGACAGTGCGTAGTCTCTTGAGACGCAAACAAGTCCATGTCTATAGGGCCGAACCTTTCGCACAATAACTCCACCACCTCGGGGTGGAGTCTCCCTTCCACGGCCTCAGCCCCTGTCTCGACAGCAGGTCTGCTCACTGATTCAGGGTCCCAGGGATATACATCGCTCTGAGAGACAGCGGTCTCTGCTGGGACCACAGGAGGATCTGATATGCCAGCTTGCATAATGGGCGCGAGCGCAGACCCCCCTGGTGATTCAAATAGGCCACCACTGCTGTGTTGCTCTCATGTGCAGCAGGCCAGATGGGATTACGCTGGACGCTGCCACCATAAGACCCAACACCCTCTGAAAGTGTTTGACAGTGATGGTGCGGCCTAGCTTCACTCTGGTCACTGAGGACAAAATGGACCCGACGCGTGCAGGCGACAGGTGGGCCCGCATTGTCGTTGAGTCCCACACCACCCCTAGGAACGTAGTCCGTTGGGTGGGCGTCAGCACGCTCCTCTTTGCGTTGAGCCGCAGCCCCAAACGCTGAAGGTGGGCGAGGACGACATCTCGATGCCGAAATGCTAACTCTCGAGACTGAGCCAAAATGAGCCAGTTGTCGATGTAGTTCAGTATGCGGATGCCCTGGAGCCTCATCGGGGCCAGAGCTGCATCCATGCACTTGGTGAACGTGCGAGGGGAGAGTGCTAGGCCGAACGGAAGAACCCGATACTGGTACGCCACGCCCCCGAAGGTGAACCTCAGGAACTTCCTGTGAGAGGGACGGATGGAGATGTGGAAATATGCGTCTCGCAGATCTATCATGACAAACCAATCCTCGGATTGGATGTGACTGACGATGTCGGGGATGGTGAGCATCTTGAACCTGAATCTCCTCAGAGATTGGTTCAGGGACCGCAGATCTTTTTGGGAACTATGAAGTACCGGCTGTAGAACCCGGACTCCCTGACTGGTGGGGAAATAAGTTCTATGGCCCCCTTTTCCAGCAGAGAGCGAACTTCTTGTCCCAACACCTGGCTCTGCTCCGAGTGAACCGCAGTCCAGACCACCCCGTTGAATCTGGGGGGGCGGACCCGGAACTGCAGCCTGTAGCCATCCACTACGGTGCGCAGGACCCACGGGGAAATGTTCGCAAGGCTTTGCCATGTTTCTGCGAAATCCGCCAAGGGAACCAGCCCCTCGGGGTTTCCGACTGCAACCCCTCGAGGTGGGCAGACCGGTGAGAGCTCGCTGGTGGCTAGCGTGTCCGAAACGGCGGAAAAACAGCGCCTGTTGCCTGAGCCACCGCAAGGGAGGGGACCTTGGTCGTCCTCCCTCGGGGGGTAGGAGGCGTGGGGGTGGTAGTTGGCCCCCCTACTCAAAACCTCAGGACCTCTTTCCCCGGGCCCGCCGAGACTGAATGATGGTCGTCAGATCAGTGGGCGAGAGCGCCGCCACGCGTCCCGGAGGTTTGTTGAGGTGGACCATGGGAAGCGACACTTCGCTTCTGGCTCTGGCGGTAGGAGCTAGACGAGGGCTGAGCTCGTCTCTCTTCAGCCGTTGCCGTCCTGGACCCAGACCAGCGGCTTCAGGGATGACGCTAGGGTGGGAGAAAGGTAGCTCGCTAATGCGTCCTCAACCCGAGGCATCGCTCCGTAGCCACTCTGCTTAATCTCTGTCACATTGCTGTAATCCAGCAGAAGGGAAATAGTCAGCCGTGCAGAGAAGGGTTTATTCCATGATTTACACAACTCATTGTGCAAATCAGGAAAGAATGGCAAGGACCGGAGCGGGGGTGGCGCGTGGTGCTGCAGAAAACGCTCATTTAGTTTACTGCCGCCCGCCTTTAGTTCATCATAGCTGGGCGCAGACTGATGATGTCGGCCCGGCTCCCGGAAGTCATCCTCCATGATGGTAAGCACGTCTAACTCCTCAGAATCAGACTGTGTGAGCCTCTCCGGACTCATACCTCAGGCGGGAGAAGCCGAGAAACGGGCTCCTGAATGGGGAAGAGGGGAGGCGGAGTCAGCAGACGGGGACCGGGAAAAGGCCTCAGCTGTCCCGACGCCCTCGGAGATATTTCCTTCCAGGTAAGAAAATTCCTCTCGTGGTTGTACTTTTCTCTTCGTAGTCTCAAACATGCCAGAGTGCCTGCTGAATAGAAAAAAGCTGATGTGTCCGGTGTGCCGGCGTACTTATATACGCCTCCAGTTACGCCGTCACACGCTACTGTTCTAGCAACGCCAATAGGATTGGAGTAGTAGTAGTTTAATTCATGATTTCAGCCCTGCCACGCCCAGAGGCTTTCCCATAGTGTCGTCACCGACGCAGTTCGAGTTCCCTCGAAGGGGAACAACAGCCTGGTAACATGCTTCAGGTCTTGGCCAATCAGACAACAGTGGGCTTTGAGAGGGGGGGCCTTAAAGAGACAGGAGCATCTACAGCTTGTTCTGACAGAGGCTGAAATGAAGGCCTACACGAAGAATCAGTATAAGAAAAAAAAATTTTTTTTGAACTTTGAATCATGAAAAGCTGCCATACAGGAGTCACAGAGCTACAATATAGGACTGTAAAAGCAGTATAATAGGTCTCCTTTAAAATGAAAGCATCTTAGCTTGAGCTAAAATAGCATGCTCTAAGTGTGATTGAAAACTTAGTAGTAGCCAGGTCCAGGGGCTTCGTCTTAATGATGGTCGGTTTAAGGCTTATTTTAGGATGAGTTGGGGACAGACTGTTGCAGTCCAAGCAACTGTAAACTTCCGTGAGCACAACTGAGGGCCCGTCTCTCCATTCATTAGACATCGGACAATGGGAAAAAATGCTAATGACGTCAGGCACAATATTTTCAACTTCAGAAAGGGGTCGGACTGCCAGAAAGGTTAAGAACCCCTGATCTAACCAATTAGATCAATGACCGTTTTTATTTTTAATCTTGGTGTCAAAATTTAGAATAACACAAACTACAACACAAAACTTTGTTAAAAATAACAAGATTAAAGTTAATTGTCATGTTTAATCTTTATAAGTAGTAAATTAAATGAATTACAGATCCATCCCAGAGATGGACTTGATTGCTATTATTGATAAATTATCATAAACTTTGTCTTTACCTGCTGCCGTTTATATTGTATTTATTTTATATTGTTAGGATTTTATTGATACATTTTTGATACTATTTATTGGTTCTGTTCTTTATATATACTCTTATTGGTTTTTCATTACTAAATAATGTTATTTAACAAAGAATATATTTAGAACAATAATAAATTTTTTATATTTTATTATAACTAACTGTTTTCAGAGCAGCAACAAAAGTAAAGTTTACGGCAGCAAAGTCAGTATATAATGATGATGTACACAAGACACATTCTTATACCATATACACTGTTTTTGTATACAAAGGCACTGTTGTGTGTTATCACTACATACTACACTTTGACATGTGACACCTACAAATGTAATGTCACAATTGTTAAAGGGGCTATATGCAGTTATTCAATTAAATCACTTATTAATAAATCTGTTTATTGTATTTGTTTATTGTGTTTTTACAGATTCTCAGGTACACAGCTTCTCCACCGTCTCAGTCGCTGTAACTTAGGTGACAGCCCCTTCCAACTTGGACTGATCCTAGATTTTGCTGTAATCTGACTGGCTCAAGTTTACTGGCAGGAGTTTACTTTCCATCCGATTTGTGTGACAAGTGCAACAGAGACGGTAAATATAGCAAAAAAATTTAATTTAGAAGAAAAATGTTGGCACAAGAGGCATTTGTAACTATTTTAGCCTTCTGACTGACTGTATACATGACATGTTGGTCGCATAGGTTGGTAGTTAACAGTATATTGTGACTTAAGTGTTCCTGCTCAGGTCAGACTGTTGCAATTTTATGTTTATTTTTCTTTCTCTGTGCTGGAGTTATTTTATGAACTTGATGGCTTTATCTAGTTTTTTATTTAATTTGTAATGAACTTTATCGTGTGTCTCCTTTTTATACTCCCACGCAAAAAAGCTGTACACACCTGGTTGCAATCTTAAAACCTAATGGTCGCTGAATGGCCTGAAAAAAGGCACAATTTGAGTATATTAGTATGTTCAGTGCTTTTGGTTGACCATTTTGGTCAATGGTTAGGTGTCAACAAACAGTAAAAGTGAAAATCAAAACTCAACATTAAATTGACCTGTCTGTCATTAGAAAAAGCACGACAGTGGGTAAATCACGATGATTGGTTATACACTTTATTTTATTTAATTCATTTTATCAGTGCGGTGCTATATCTGTCTGCGCAACACGCATGTCAGATCTCTCATTTGTGGCTGCCTGTCCTCGCGACTGTAACTTCCACTATTTTTATCTACACTAGAAAACAAAAAGCAGAAAAGAGCATGCATGTTACTTTGTGGCTATAACAACGCTGTTGACACTATGTCCACCATACCCTATAGTCCCTGCAGTAGCATGAGAACCACATAACGTTCAGTATTTAATGTTTTTATTAGACTATAATCAAAACGCATGTTTAGTCAAATTTTTGGGACAAACAGGAAGGGAGTCAGGACAACTGCTCATAATTCAGGACGTCTAGTCACTCTATGTGTCGGTGAGGTTAAAGATGATGGAAATGATGTAACATTAGACCTCTGTATTGTTTTAATATTTTGTATTTGAGAACGTAGTAAAAGTGTGAAACAAGTAGGCTCAACAGTGTTACAGCTACTGGATGTACGACCTATGGTTTTGCAACTGGCAAATAGCAGTAACTGTGAGTCATAGTACCAATTAAGACTAGGAGAGCTTAAGTATTTTTGTTGAACTTAGCAACAAATTTGTACATGGATATAATTTGTAAAATATGTTATTTGACATGTTAAACTCCATGCTGTAATGCAATGCAAAATGTGTAATTTGTTAGAAGGAAGATTATTGTCAAAGTGGTTTAAAAGAAGAAAAAAAGAGATATATTCTTTTTAATAAAGACAGAAAACAGCCTGCTGAACGATCACAAGTAACATCTCCTGTCTCTGCTTTTCCTATACAAAACAGGACACAATATCTGTTCACAAGTCACTCATGCTTAAGGCCTGTAACAGACACAATAACTGACATAAATAAAACAATGTCTCCATCTCGAGTTCTTCAACAAAGGAAGTGACAGTAAACAAATTAATATTAATATAATATTAATTAATATTAGTTTTCTGTAACTTTCCATGCAGTCTTATTAAGTATTATTTAGTGCATCAAATGTTACTTGGTGCTTCAAAGGATTTCACCATTAAAACCCTGCAGAGTGGGAGTCAAACTAAATCAGCTGTCTGGTCAAAGACACATCTTTTATAGTTAATGTCAAAAAAATAAAATAATATACCTTTAGATGAGTGGAGAAAGACAGTGATTTGGTTGCTCTTTTTCTTTGGAGGAAGACAAACGACAGCAGCTAGATAATTTAACACGAGAACATTGAGCCAGCGAGGCACATCACTGTTCTGGCTGGAGCTCCTGGACTGGATATAAGTGATAAACACTGTCTCCAGCAGGCTGGCCACCATCAAAGAGAGACTGATAGAGAAAAAAATGTCTGCAGGAAACAATAACAATAACATTTTAGTTTCCAAGCAGTGTAAAGCACTCTAAGTCGTCAGAAGACTACAAAGGAGCTATACAAGCACAGTGACATTAAGTACTGTATGTTTTACATGCACGTTAGCAATCTGGTTTTAAGTCACATCTTGGTTATGATCTAATTCTGGGAAATTATGATAACCTTAAAACTTGAGAAACCTGTTATTTATCTCCTTGTAAAAACTAGGGCTGAACGATTAATTGCATTTGTGATATTATCGCGATATGATAAAACGAGATTTTCTAATCGCAAAGGCTGCGATTACGCTCTGCTCACATGGAATGCAAGAGTAAACCAGTCTGCAGAGGAAGCCTCAACTTTGCACATTACGCTGTACCTTGACTCGTTGTTTTACAATGGCCTTAAGCTTGACAGAAGCTGACACTACATAAACTGTAGTGTCCCACAGGGAATGAAATTAGCACTCACGGGTAAATTGGTGGTTGTGGTGGGTGAAATCACTTTGGCGGACAGGAAAAAATGCACACCAGAAAGACACGTGTCGTAAGGTAAGCGTATTGTGGCTATCGGCGCCTATGTCACCTATGCCACCAGTCAGCTCAGGAACTATTTACGTAACAGCGTTTCAAACCAAACGCACAAGTCTGAAAGAGGACCAGCCTGTCTGAGTTATACAGCCTGGTTACAATTGTGCGCTGCTCACCAGCATCGGAGGCTGCGCGGGAAGTCCGGTGTTGTCGGAGAATTACTAAGCTTGTCTATTAAACACGAGAAGCGTCACTTGGTTTTCTTTTCGTTGGCCAACTTTAGAAATGAACCTCAAACTGAGTATTTCTGGAGGTTTTTTATGAGAGATGGACTCATTAATTGGTGGTTGAACAGTGGGTTTTGTATTGAGCACTTACTGTATAATACAGATCACACTGGTGAACTTAGTTTTTCTTGTGGTCTGTAGGTAGGCCTACCTGATGATGTTATATCATATTATTTAATGCCATGACTTGACTCTCTAAATATCTTTCTCATATTATTATAATTTGATATTTAATCATAATAATAATTCATGCAATTCATCCATCACCTAATTTCATCATAACACAGGTCTGGCCTACAAGTATTGTGTTGGTCATACTATACACTGATTTACTGCTTGTCCGTTTTGAATAATACAGGAGCTAAAGAGCTTAAAAATTAATTGCATATGAAATTGCAATTGCAATATTGGTAAAAAAAATTGCAATTAGATTATTTACCAAAATTGTTCAGCCCTAGTAAAAACCCAACTATCGACCCTTTACTAGGTATATACTATGTTCCATGTCTGTTTTATTTATATATTTTATTTTACCATCATTTTACCAGGAAGTCCCAGCCACTACTGCAGTTTTAACTGCTGACCTTGTTGGTGTGAGGTCCAAATTAACTACAATAACAACCAGGAGGAGATTACACGGCCACTTACATTTACATTTATTCATTTAGCTGACGCTTTTATCCAAAGCGACTTACAATTGCTATATATGTCAGAGGTTGTGCACATCTGGAGCAACTAGGGGTTAAGTGTCTTGCTCAGGGACACATTGGTGTCTCACAGTGGATTCGAAAACCAAAGGCATGTTGTCTTATCCACTGCACCATCACCACCACTTCCCTTTTACCTCAGGCACTAGCCCAGTTGGTGCCCCTCACAGTTCGAAAACCTCTGTTTTAGTGGAATTTAGCCCTGCAGTTTTGGTTTCATTTGTACAGCTTTTGAGACATTAGTCTCTGAGATTTCTGCTTTCACTCCAACGGAGGTGAACAGAATGTCGGCATTTAAAAACAGCACCATCTCTTTTCAAAAAGAGTCAGTGAATTCAGTGTTATTCTACATAATAAAACTAAATACAGAACTCACTTTAAACAGCTTTCACTGGAACTTCTTTCAACAGAAGAAACAGTGCCTATCCAGACATTTGATAATAAACACTTTCGTCTGTTGTTGATATTGCCACTGTTGTTCAGTTGCCTGCAGCAGTCCCTATGTGTGTGTGGTCAAACTAAGCAGCAGCTCTTAGCTTTAAAAGCACATGTGCAGTAGTGAATTTCATAAAGATGTGTATGTCCATATCCTTCAACTTTCTCTGGAATAAGATCACAGGTGTCACTTACTGATGAGGGGTGTCCTTCCGCCAGTGGAAGGCAGCAGGTCGTTCATGATGAGCAGGAAAACTGTGTAGCCCAGGATGAGGGTCATCTTGAAGGAGGATCGGTCCACACTGTGGGGAGGCAGCAGGAAACTGAAGAGGTCCACTGTGATGAGGAAACAGCTGGGGATCAGGAGGTTCACCACATAGAGGAGTGACCTACGTCTTAGAATGAGCTGGGGAAAAGACACAAGTACACCGCTTCAAGATCTTTGGACATTAATCTTAATTTCTTTCTGAATTCGGATGCACAATTATTTACTTTAGGTTTCGTGTCACATTGTATGTGTGTTATCCTGCATATTCTGACAGTGCTGTGGATGGCATTTCCCCATATTAACTTTAATAACTCTGAACCACTGAATATATTTTGTAAAATTCGTATGACTGAAAGTAGCCCACAGGTTACAATTATGTATTGCTACCATCAAACTGGTAAGGTATGGGACAGACAGACACCATCACTAATAGAGTCATTAAAAACAAATCCATACCACATATTAATTCCATGAGTATGTAGTGTGTTCACTCTAGATACATACTAGAACAATATGCATACGAAGAAACACTTGATTTTTGTCTGTGCTGTATATATACACTGTTCTCCAATAATGCAATGTACGAAGAAAAAAGATAAAGATTTATCACAACTGGAAAACCTTCAGACTAATTGAGAGTGGCGATAAAACAGCTTTGTACAATTGTGTTATTCTTAAACTGCAGTTTGACTGAAGTGTCAAACTTCAGGCTTTAAAACTTTGTGTTAGTATAAAATGGTTAATTATGTCGATTTCTTTTATACTCAAAGCAAGAATTGTTAACTATCATCAGTATTTCGTCTATACTGTATGCAATTAGTGTGGAATGAGTACAGATATTATAATACAAAATAAGTGATCATGGAATAACTAGAATAATAAAAATGCTTACAGAGTATATGATCTCAGAGTAGCTTTCCCCACCAAACACCAAGGTAAAATTACTAACGCCGATATCTATGAGTTCCCACTCCCCATTGGTCTCCAACACGGCTCTGGACTCCGCCAGAATCTCTTCTGACGAGTAGCCTTGAACCATCCTTATGTCCGTATCTTGAAAAACATTAAACAGTACAGTTTAGTTTTGAGTTATTAGAAGCTCAGAAGTGAAGTTTTGTGTCAACCCCCATCCATGGGGGTTGACAGGTGAATTTAATAAATAAGCTGAACAGAGATGATCCAACAGAAAAACTGAGCATGGAACGGAAGGATACGCTGTGAAGGAAAACTCACACGCTTTATCGTCAATGTGTTATGGGTTTGAAGTACATATAGCCAACCTACAAGAAGTGGTTCATCACAGCATAAAAGTAGTCACCTCCTGTTGCCAGCAGGTGCAGCTGAATTTTGGCTTGTAGATGTGTTCAGGGCGGGACTCTTATCAAACATATAACGTTTGGTGCAGATGTGAGCATGTACACTGAAGCTACAACAACTTCCGGTTTTATGCCGAATCATTGATTTTGGAAGCCATGCCACAGGCACGCCGTTAACCGAAACCTCATCACACTCATCACTCCTGTACAACTTTTAATTGTCAATGGGTTTAGAGTAGAGAGTGACAATCTGAAGTTGGCCGGACTAATTCTCTAGGAGGAGTTTGTTAAAGCACAGAGTGTATAAATCATCCAAAAATAACCATAAAATTAAAAATGGCCGACTTCCTGTTGGGATTAGGGCATTGATCCATGAGGCTTTTTGGTACGTCTGGACCGTACACTGTACATGATAAATGGACGTAGTCATCGCGACATCACCCGTTGGTTTGTGGACTGCCATTTTGAAGCCCCGAGTTTGGCCGATAGGTCGCTGCCATGTTGAGTTTTTGCAAATAGGAAGTGCCCAGAAGTGCCCATATTTGGACGAGACGGCGGAGCTAACGGCCGTGTGCAGCGCTAGCTAGCTTGCTTAGATAGGTGGATATGCAATTCATGTTAACTGTCATTTTAACAGGGCTTAACGAGTCTCCTCTAGCCTGATTGACAGGTAACGACTTGTCAATCTTTGATAATCCCGCACTGAAACACACTCTGCTTTATGGTCTATTTTCCTCTAAATGGGACCATAATTTACTAAATGAACATCATGCTGTATTGAAGATGACATGAAACTAGCCAATGAGACCATAAACTCATCAGGAAAGTGTTTACTGAGGTAATTATTTGGCATGTACATGTGTTCAGGGTGGGACTCTTATTGAACAGGTAAAATTTCGTACAGATCTGAGCATGTACAGTCAAGTTACAACAACTTCCTGTGTCATGGCGAAACATTTAACTTAACCGTCACGCCACGACCATGTCCTTAACCAAAATCTTACAAATTTTACAACATGGCCCCATCAATGACAGTTTTGAAGTTGATATGGCCAACCTGCTAGGAGTAGTTCATCACAACTTAAAATGTGTCATTTCCTGTTGCCAGCAGGTGGCGCTATGACTTTGAGTGAATATTGGCATATGAATGTGTTCAGGGTGGGACTGTTATAATGCATTCCAAATTTGGTACAGATATGAGCATCTAGACTGAGGTTACAACAATAACAGCAACAAAAGTCAACAAATGTAGCTAATTTATTGTTTTTACAGCTACCCTAAATCAAATATTAGAAAATAGAATAAATAATTTCCCTAACATTTTTTTTTTTTTTTTTACTTTTAATGGACACATGCAAAATGTTTTATACTTTATGTGAATATGATATAATCCAATTAATCTTATTTCCATAATGTACAGACGTTGAATCCTCACGCTAAATTCATCAAGTGCGACCCAATTTGATAAATAATGTTGTATGTGGTTCTCATATCGCGCAACATGAAGACTTCACAGCCTCTCTTCAGGTCAGGACTCTCATATTGCAACACTTGTCTTTGTAAAGAGAGAAAATGATAGGATACAGTCGCTAATCTGCCTGTCAGCTCGCTCTGATCCGTTTCAGTTACTATAAAGGCTTTAATACGTGTGCACTCCTAATTTAGGCACGGCAAGCTTAATCGCTTTCTCACAAACGAGTGACAGAAACAGACTGTTGCCATAGTTACCTCAAAAGAAAAGTGGTTGTCTCGAGTCGGATGCCAAAGTGTGTGAGAGTGCGAGCTTACAGCAGCCCAGAGCAGCTCCCACAAAACACAATTTTAGAGGTTTGTAATGTTATTATAAGTGTAAAAGTGTGTAAAAATATTTTCGGTTTATTTTGAGACTATGGCGGAGCAAATTAGACTGTGGCGGGCTGCCATGGTCTTGTTAATTAATGTTACGTTAACGTACGCACCCTGTAAATGGTATAACATGGGTTAAAATTGCACTTTCAATTCCAAATGGCAGACTTCCTGTTGAGTTTAGGGTATAAGTCCTCGAGGCTTTCCAAAATATTTCGTGCATGTAAGTTGAACGTGGCCAGGGGGCTAAATTTTTCCAATTTTGTAGGTGTCGCTAGCGAGCCATTTTGCCATGCCTATGTGCAGGATCCATAAAATATGTAATTTTTCGCTACTTCTGACATGTGTGCAAAGTTTGGTGAGCTTTAGAGGATGTTTAGGCCGCCAAAAATGAGCTTACTTTGCAGTAAAAAGAAAATTCCTTCAGTTCCAATAGGGACCTCCCATGTTTCATGCTCGGCCCTAAAATTCATCCCTTCAGTTTCAATGGAGACCTCACACGTTTCGTACTCGGGCCCTAAAAATACCCTTGTTAATCCCCTGTCAACATTTGTCAATTCTAATCACTGCTTACACATTTTGCAGAGAAGCATTTTATCATGCAGTTCAAAGTTCACACTTTATATGTTCAAGTAGCCTTACCAACGTGTAGAAATGATCCAAAGGTCAGCATACAGTTTTGGATATCGAAGGGGAAAGTGTAGATTATTAATTGGCAAGTGGTGACCACTCTGGTTGGTTTACTATCAAAAACGAGACCTGTGTTGTGTAAGTAGACGTCGGGAGTTCGGGAAGTTGTGTCCTCTTTCGTACTGGAAAGAATAATAAAAACATTTTTATTTTCATTTAATTTATTAATCAAATTCACAAAATTTTCAAAGGAAAGAGAAAAACAAAGACAACAAGTTTAATTTCTGTCTCAGACAGTCTTAATTTTTTAAAATCTGAATTTGTATTATATTTTCTTTCATGATGAAAAAGAACAGAGTAGAATAGAGAACAACATTTTACTTATTAATTAATTAGTTAATTATTAAAAGACAATTTAATAAGAGAGGAAAAAGACAAAAAGTTTCATATCTGTCTCAAAGGGATTGCTCTTTTCTTAAAAAAAAATAATTTGCATTATATTTTCATAAAAAATTTGTTGGTCTTTTTATACTCTAAATAAAGTAATTATTATTAGCATAAAATGGATTAAAATGGGCAAAGATAAGATTTCTTATAGCTCCTTAGTACGAATGTTGTTTTCCCGTGACATGGGATAATTTTCTTATGATCTCGAGATAGCGAATGTTGTTTTTCCGCAATGACGGTCTCATTTTCTCGTGATCTTGAGATAACAAAACAGCAGTTTAACATAGGGGTTGGCAGGAACCTTTCTTACTGGTAATATCATTGTGATTGTAAGTATCACTGGTTAGCTATCTTGTTATCTTGTAAGGGTTGTGATTCAATCCTCATAGAAGGCCATAAAATTTCATAATCCTCTTCTTTAAAGTTCATATGAAGACATTGTTTCACTAACTAATAAAATAAAGCACATGCTGGACTGTGTGCGTCACGGCGATTAGTCCACATCCATCAACCTATGGACTTTTAATTCATCCATCATTGCCAGGCAGAGGAAATTCCTGTGCTTCTCCTTCAGGGGATCCATTTAACATTACACATTTCTTGACGGCTATTTTGGAACCTTTGAAATAGCTGTCGGGAAATGTGTGATTGGATTCCCCTGAATCTCTTCATAACAACTTGTTGCAGAGGATAATAAAAACACACAAAAGAAGAAAAGAAATGTTGCAAAGAGCAGGAGTCAAAGACACAATCCTTTGATTGGAAGTCCTGCGCTCTACCAACTAAGCTAACCAGTGACACTGAATTTGAAAGTGAAGTTCTCCTAAAGAAACGCACCTGACAATGGCTGCCGACCCCTGTATGGTTTGTTATCTCGAGAAAATTATCCCGTTATCATGGGAAAACAACATTCGTTATCTCGAGATTATGAGAAAATTTCACGTTATCATGGGAAAATGGAGTAAAAAAAAAAAATTTAATTGATGGGCGCTTAGGGCTTCCTGACCTTAGTATCAACAACCATAAGACTTTACACCTGCGGAGAGGTTTATCTGTCTTCTCTCAGGTTTACAGGGTCTACAATTGCTTTCCAAGTGTTCATATTTTAGATTTTTACTTTACTTCAAGGTTAATTCCTCTGATTTGGACATTAATCTGAGAAAGTTCAGACTACTGAAAATCCTTTGAACTTACAGCTCTGTAATGTGGATGTCTGGGACCCACAGATTTGTTCGAGGGACAGAGACTCTTTTGGTTCCACATTCCTCCTCCTCCCAGCTCAGTCCCTCTATGTTCCACTGCTGCATTAAACAGAATAATACAGATGTGATGTGCAGCTTTAGACAATGCCATCCATTTGAACTGTGTCACTTCATAAACAGAAAGAAAAAAGAAACACAAATATGGCATTTCATGTAAAATACTATATTTCAGAATCAGAATCAGCTTTATTGCCAGGTATGTGTACACATACGAGGAATTTGACTCAGGATTGTACATTGCTCATGATGTGCTTACTCATTCAAAAATACCATAACACAATAATAAAATAAAATCAGACACAAACTACAGTATAGACAACACTAACATACACACTATGAACAAAACAATATAGACATATTGACAAATAGTGCAGTGATCAGAGTAAACTATTATTCTCATTATGTACATGTTGAAGGTGGATATGATATACAGGTACACATACATGCATACATGTACACATGTACACAGTGTGATGGAGCATAGTGCAAAGGATGCTGGAAAAAATAAATAAGACCTATGACCTTACGACCTGAGGTAGGTGTATTGAACAGCACTGAAATAGAGAATGGTGAATAAATAAATAATAAGTGGAAACCAGTAAACAGGTGGCTGATTAGAGACAGAGTTAGTGGGTTATTGCACAGGAATTGTTCCTGACACTGTGAGTCAGAAATCAGCTGTTCATCAGAGTGATGGCTTGTGGAAAGACACTGCTTCTGTGTCTGTTGGTTTTGGCGTACGGTGCTCTGTAGCGCCTACCAGAGGGGAGGAGCTGGAACAGGTTGTGTCCGGTGTGAGATGGAAACAAACCTACAGTAGAAACCATTCAGCTCGTCTACCAGTTGTTGAGTAACAGCGGTGTTGGGGGATGGTCTCTTGTAGTTTGTGAGTGTCCACAAGCCACTCCACACTGATGCTGTTATTTAGCTTTTCAGCGTAGCACCTCTTTGCAGCTTTGATCTCTTTAGTCAGCGTGTTCCTGGCCTGGTTGTAAAAGACTCTGTGCCCACTTATGAAGGCCTCTTCTTTGGTCTTGAAGCTGCCTGAGTTTCGCTGTGAACCAAGGTTTTTGGTTATTGTATGTGCGGAAGGTTTTAGTCGGCACACACATGTCCTCACAAAAACTGATGCAAGATGTCACAGTGTCAGTTAGTTCTAAGGCTGCATGGGGAACAGAGCAATAGGCATCCTTTAATGTTGTGTAGCATTGATCCAGTGTCAGTTAATGTCCCTTGTGGGACACTTATATGCTGTCTGTACATTGGAAGTTTGTGGCTGAGGTTTGCTCTGTTGAAGTCCCCAAGAACAATGAGCAGGGAGTCTGGGTGTTTTTTCTCCACTATCTGGTCGGCCAGGTGTAGTAACGCCTCACTAACAGGCCTGAGGTGGAATGTAAACAGCGACCAGGACAAATGAGGAAAACTCCCGCGGTGAATAAAACGGTTTACAGTTTATAAATGTCTCTAAGTGAGGCCTGCATGATTTCTTCAACACTGTGACATCTGTGCACAAACCTTCGTTTATATAGAAACAGAGTCCGCCTCCCCGTGTTTTTCCCGTGAGCTCCCTTTCGCGATCTGCGCGGATGAGATTAAATCCCGGTAGATGAAGTACGCTGTCCGGGATGCGCTCGGTGAGCCAGGATTCGGTCAAACAGAGGGCAGCAGATCTGCAGAAGTCTGAGTTAGTTCTGTTGAGGAGAAGCAGTTCATCCATTTTGTTGACCAGAGAGCGGACATTCGCCAGGTGGATTGAAGGGAGCGCAGTGCGAAATCCCCGCTGTCTCAGTTTAACCAGCGCGCCTGCTCGTTTTCCCCTGCGCCGTTTCCGGAGGATCCCAAACAGAGCTGCTGCTCCTCCAACTAATAACTCTGGGAAAGTTCCAGGGTCAATAAAGAGCGGTGGAATAGTATGAGCAGTTGAAAGTCCAATGTTTAAGAGCTCTTAGAGGGACGGCAGAAAACAGCGTTAATTAACAAAAACACAAAAAGCACTATGGAGCGTAATCCTGAGGCGGCCTCTGCGGCGCCATATTGGTTATTTCTGAATGACATATTTTAATTGTGCGGGGAAAAGTCGAAATGTTACCATGATGAGGATAAGCATATAAGACATTTCAACATTTTGCACAAAAATATCTTTTGTCACAAGTTAATGACCAATAGCAAGTAAATTAAGAGTAAAAAGTATCATTTGGAATAAGAAAATTTTTTTTCGACAGCTAGAACCTGCAAATTTCTGATGTTGGTGCCTCCAGTGGTTGTCTCCTAACCTTGAATTGGCTTATTTTGCTATAAATAAAAATTAATGTAATGACATTAATTCTGAAGATTCTATAAAGATATAAAATATCTACACATGGTGGATTTAATTTGACTAAGAATTCAGAATTTATTGATGTTTATGTCAGTGCTCTGAAAACTTACCAGATCTTGCCATAAGATTGTTGTAAGGGTTTCAGCCTTGTCATCCTATGGATGAGACATATGTTTTGTGAGCCCGTAATAAAGAATAATTATGAATTAGAATGACTGACCATTTCCACTGCTATGCGGATGACACCCAGCTCTACTTGTCCACCAAACCTACCACATCTCTCCCACCCACCTCCCTCTCTGATTGCCTAACCGAAATCAAATCCTGGTTCTTTTGCAACTTCCTCAAACTTAACAGTGACAAAACTGAAGTTCTCCTCATTGGCACCAAATCCACTTTGACTAAATCTGACAGTTTTTCTCTTACA
The DNA here is from genome assembly GCF_021292245.1 of Micropterus dolomieu. Lineage (NCBI taxonomy): Eukaryota > Metazoa > Chordata > Actinopteri > Centrarchiformes > Centrarchidae > Micropterus > Micropterus dolomieu. The sequence continues at coordinate 14,236,268 of NC_060154.1, read as the reverse complement.
ATTGAAAACTCCCCAATTTCCCCCTCCCCTTCGCTCAAGAGTCTGGGTGTGATCCTCAACAGCACACTTTCATTTAAATCTCACATTAATATCGTAAAACTTTGAATAATAACCCAGGCTTTTATTTGCTAAAATCACTGAATTGACCCTTCCCTATATTTGGGACAGGCCTTTAATTCCTTTTTGCACAAAACTGAAACTACTATGAAACAGTTTTTTTTATTTCAAACAGAATATTACTTGTAAAAAACTTATCCAATAATATCAAATACACGTCATTCATTTGATCTAGCGCAGACATGTGCTTTTATTTTGAAGTAACTCCACGAAAACAACATGGTGCAGGATGAGAGAAGTTAGCAGACAGAGAGTGATGGACTTCACATGACAGGATTTACAACTTGGATAAATTTTTATGAAAAGCTGTTTTGATTCTTTTTTATCGGTGGACCCTTACAGACTAAAGAAATATAAATAATCAAGGAATGGACACATTTGGACTCAACCAGCGGACTTAACGAGCTCTTCAAAGGTAACGGCATTCATCACCTTTTTTCCTTTCCTCTCTCGTACCATGCAGGTTCCGCCAGTAAATCTATAAGAATTAGACTTTGGGGCTCGTTGTTTGAATTGTGGAGAATCTAACGATCTAACGATGTGTAGCATTACATACTGACATATTGATCATACGTTTAAACATTAATAAGGGGTTTAAGAGGTTTTATACATCCAAAGAACTTCTATAAAAACCAGACCAGACATTTAATGGGGACATGCGTTTATTTTTCAAAATGTGTTCCCACACCAGGCCAGTACAGGAGATAGGTGGCTATTTGGGACTCGGCTATTAATTGAAGTTTTACAGTAATGTCACTCGGTCTGCATACTTCCATTTACGTAACATTACTTTCCTCCGACCGTCTTTCTCACCCGCTAGTACAGCCAATCTCGTTCACACACTGGTCACATCCCGCATTGATTATTGTAATTCTCTTCTCATTGGTCTTCCTCTCAAATCCATACATAAACTTCAACTGGTTCAGAACTCTGCTACCCGTATCATCACCAGAACCCTTTCTATAAATCATAACAGCTTCATTGCCTCCCAGTTAAATACTGCATTGATTTCAAGACTGCTCCTGACCTTCAAGGCCGTTCAAAACCGTGCTCCTCTGTACCTCACTGACCTCCTTCATATTAACACATCCACCCGTACTCTTAGGTCTTCTTCTTCTATTCACATCACTTTACCTCCTGCTTGTTTGACCACCATGGGGTTCAGAGCCTTTAGCTGCTCTGCCCCTCGTCTCCGGAACTCTCTTCCACCAGACATCTGCAACATGGACTCGCTTTCCATTTTTAAATCCCTCCTGAAAATACATCTTTTAACAACTGCCATTTCCCACATGATCACTATTTTTCTGGTCACAGCAATCTAAAACCAGTTGTTATGTACCCTGATTTTTTGCACTGTAATTATAGTTGTTAATTTTATCGATTTATTGCTGTACTGTTTTATTATGTTTTGTGAGGTGACCTTGAGTGTTCAGAAAGGCGCCTATAAATAAAATGGATTATTATTATTATTAAAAAACGACATTGTAAAAGGTATGCGTCATAATGTGCAGGCATAAATAGGTGTTGTGTAGACTCACCAATCCTAAAACTCCCACCACAGTGATATCAATGGTCACGTTAGTTGGATTTGAAAAATATTTCACGGGACGCACCAGTTGTTTTTGGAATAATTCCTCTTTAAGTGCATCAAACAAGGAATCAGGAGTTGGGCTGGTGCAATTCAATGCTGCTACAAAACCTGAGTTTTAAAAGAGAAAGTAGAAAATGAAATTTGTGAGAAAGCTCATACATGCACAAGGAAGTACAGCAGCTCTTTTATTGTGCTTTATTGTGCTATTATGCGCACAGAAGCATTGTAGCTCTTTCTTTGTCTGCTGTACACAATATGAGTATATTAGAGAAACCAACAATGGCTGTGGTTACAATAGTTTTGTTATCTTGAGATCACAGGGGTAAAATTAAATTACTACAATTGCTGTTATCGGCTTCTAAAGGTAAAGGTACTTTCCTGTCACATACACATACAGTACATAGCGAAATTCATCCTCTGCATTTAACCCATCCATTTTCTGAATAGTCATAATGTATTCCTGCCTTACCGTGAAACAGCATGAAACAGATGAAGATGAGCTCAGCAGGCTTTACCTCTGTCATTTTCATTCTCAGTGAAGCCTCTACTATAATAAGTGCCTCAGATCACATACCAAAGAAGTCAAAACAGTGTGCTCCATCAGAGTGAGATGTTCTGCAGGGGTAACATCAATTTATCAGTAATTAGGTGAAATTTGTAACCACCTCCACTGACTAATATTGACTCAGTTGACTGATTGATGTGGCATGACATAGGGGTTTTCCCAGTTGCTTGCAGAGATCCACTCATTTTTGAGTAACCATATTTGCATAATGATTGCATAGATTGTACAACAGGTTGTTGAATCATCAACAGGTAGATTTGCTTCATAATGTGTATTCTTGTATTTGTGACAGCTGAGGCCAAGGCAAACACAAAGGTAGGCACTTGGATGGTTCTTGTATCAGTTGAGAATGTACAAAAATTATGCTTTGCCTCTTTTAGTGCTGCGATGGTTAAGTATGTTAGTGAGGCTGAGGAGGCTGAAAATCAGATACCTTTAGTCATATCAATTCAAATCCATTCAATTTAGCTTTATTGGCATGAATGTAAAACAACAAATGAAACTGCCAAAGCCACAAATAAATTACAAAAGAGCAATTCATTTTATACAGTTCATTAATAACTATAAAAAAATAAAAAATAAAGATAAAGTAAATAATACAGTAATAGGGTTTGTGTATGTGTGTTAAAAAATAAAATATTAAAAATTTAAATAAATAAATAAATGTGAGATTAAAAAAAAACTAATATATTTAGTGCATGAGGTTAGAAAGTGCAGCTCTGTCTCTACCTGTCCTCTGTCACACTGGGAGCAGAGTCTCTTCTCTGTCTGTGGCGACCCTTTTCTATGGCCAGGCTGTGTTCACTTAGTCTGTATGTTGTCAACATTTTTCTTAGTTTAGGACATTTTATTTTGCTCAGGTAATATGCCAGTGTGAATTCTCTTTTTAGGGTCAGATAACATTGTAATTTACTTTGTGTTTTGATCGTTTCTTTCCAGTATTCAATATATTTTTCTTTTTGCATGCTGATCATTTGGTCTGGTCTGCTTGAGTTGGTGTTGCTGTGCTGAGTCTGGAGACTTGTTACTGCAGAGAGCCTCAGGATCAGCTGGCTGAGGGGACTCTTCTCTGGTTTCAGCTCCTGGTATGTTACGGCTTTGTGATGGTATATCTGGGGGTTAACTGATTTTAAGTGATTGTAAAATTTAATTGATCTTTTCTGTATTTTTAGTAAGAGGGGGTATTGGCCAAGCTCTGCTCTGCACAGATTATTTGTTGTTTATCACTGCACCTGCAGGATTCTCTTACAGAACTCGGTGTGGAAAGTTTCTATGATTGCTTTGTCCCACTTGTCAAATTCATTATTTAGTTTTGGTCCTACCATATAGAATTATTGGTTCTAGTACAAGAGAAAGCTGTCCTTGCTTTGTCCTTCAGATCTTTCACAGCCATGTTGAGTTTTCCTGTGTATGTAATGTTGAGGCCAAGGTAATTTTTGTATGTTGCAATTTAGTGGTGTTTTTTTTTGTGTGTAACCTGATTTCTGTATTGTTTCTGAAAGATCATTATCTTAGTCTTTGCTGTGTTTACTCTCAGGGCCCAGGTCTGACAAAATCTCTGCAGGAGATTAAGGTGCTGCTGCAAACCTTCTATAGTAGGTGAAAGCAACACTAAGTCATCTGCATACAACAGGCCTCTGATCTCTGTGTCGTTCAGGGTGAGGCCATGTGCTGTGGAACGCTCTAGTTCAGGGGTATTCAATTAGAATTCAAAGAGGTCTAGTTAGAGAAAATTTCCCGAAGCAGATCCGGAACATCGATTAACTTGCGTTATCATTCAGTTCCATAACATATGTTTTTAGTCAACAACGGACTGTCAAATCAAATAATATTTCAGTCAGTGCCTAATTGTTTGAAAAAATGAAATAAAAAATGTAGCTTGAAGTGATGAAGTGTAGTCTTAACAAATTTTATAATAAACACTCAACACATCATAACAAATGAACAGCTGTAATGCCTCCTCTTCTCTTTCATTCCCTCTTATAGAGCTACCACTCCTACTTTCTCTTGTTCAGTGAGAAACGTGAGCTCTAGTTTGTCCTGCCAGCTAGCATTGGAGTTTTATGAGATATTCTGGTTTTGAACTGCCCGTGGGAGGAACATGTGTACATGTGAGAATCTGTACAGTCTTGATTAAAATCCATGTGAAATCTCTTTTCCCTTTCGTCTTGGGCAAGAAGTTGTGCAAGTTAAAATGAAACACTCCTTCACGAGGTAGTAAGTCTCAATAATAAATCTGCCTATTAGTGACCTCTGCTCTAGTTGGTTTGCTAATTCATTGATATATACACTCACCTAAAGGATTATTAGGAACACCTGTTTTCCAATTTCTCATTAATGCAATTATCTAATCAACCAATCACATGGCAGTTGCTTCAATGCATTTAGGGGTGTGGTCCTGGTCAAGACAATCTCCTGAACTCCAAACTGAATGTCAGAATGGGAAAGAAAGGTGATTTAAGCAATTTTGAGCGTGGCATGGTTGTTGGTGCCAGACGGGCCGGTCTGAGTATTTCACAATCTGCTCAGTTACTGGGATTTTCACGCACAACCATTTCTAGGGTTTACAAAGAATGGTGTGAAAAGGGAAAAAAATCCAGTATGCGGCAGTCCTGTGGGCGAAAATGCCTTGTTGATGCTAGAGGTCAGAGGAGAATGGGCCGACTGATTCAAGCTGATAGAAGAGCAACTTTGACTGAAATAACCACTCGTTACAACCGAGGTATGCAGCAAAGCATTTGTGAAGCCACAACACGCACAACCTTGAGGCGGATGGGCTACAACAGCAGAAGACCCCACCGGGTACTACTCAT
>NC_060154.1:14225851-14231082 GCF_021292245.1 Micropterus dolomieu | reverse complement strand
GGAAAGAAAGGTGATTTAAGCAATTTTGAGCGTGGCATGGTTGTTGGTGCCAGACGGGCCGGTCTGAGTATTTCACAATCTGCTCAGTTACTGGGATTTTCACGCACAACCATTTCTAGGGTTTACAAAGAATGGTGTGAAGAGAAAAAAATCCAGTATGCTGCAGTCCTGTGGGCGAAAATGCCTTGTTGATGCTAGAGGTCAGAGGAGAATGGGCCGACTGATTCAAGCTGATAGAAGAGCAACTTTGACTGAAATAACCACTCGTTACAACCGAGGTATGCAGCAAAGCATTTGTGAGCCACAACACGCATGACCTTGAGGCGGATGGGCTACAACAGCAGAAGACCCCACCGGGTACCACTCATCTCCACTACAAATAAGAAAAAGAGGCTACAATTTGCAAGAGCTCACCAAAATTGGACAGTTGCAGACTGGAAAAATGTTGCCTGGTCTGATGAGTCTCGATTTCTGTTGAGACATTCAGATGGTAGAGTCAGAATTTGGCGTAAACAGAATGAGAACATGGATCCATCATGTCTTGTTACCACTGTGCAGGCTGGTGGTGCTGGTGTAATGGTGTGGGGGATGTTTTCTTGGCACACTTTAGGCCCCTTAGTGCCAATTGGGCATCATTTAAATGCCATGGCCTACCTGAGCATTGTTTCTGACCATGTCCATCCCTTTATGGCCACCATGTACCGATCCTCTGATGGCTACTTCCAGCAGGATAATGCACCATGTCACAAAGCTCGAATCATTTTAAATTGGTTTCTTGAACATGACAATGAGTTCACTGTACTAAAATGGCCCCCACAGCCACCAGATCTCAACCCAATAGAGCATCTTTGGGATGTGGTGGAACGGGAGCTTCGTGCCCTGGATGTGCATCCCACAAATCTCCATCAACCGCAAGATGCTATCCTATCAATATGGGCCAACATTTCTAAAGAATGCTTTCAGCACCTTGTTGAATCAATACCACGTAGAATTAAGGCAGTTCTGAGGGTGAAAGGGGGTCAAACACAGTATTAGTATGGTGTTCCTAATAATCCTTTAGGTGAGTGTACATACAATATATAAATAATTTCAGTATATAATAAATATATATATATAGCCTCCTAATCATGTACCTGTCTCTGCCTGCAGGGTCCTGCCTCACCTGCTACATCAACCCTTCTGCCAAGAAGTCGGTTAATTAGGCGCATTTGCCTCTTGTGCCAACATTTATTTCTTCTTAGGCTAATTCTTATTTTTTTCGGCACCACACGTTTTTTTCCCTCTTTTCACCACATTTACCATCTCTGTTGCGATTGTCACTCCACCCTGAGTTCAGCCCCGACAAAACGTTTGGAGATTGAACTCACCACAGATGGAAAATAAACTCCTTTGATCGCCGCTGTTGAGCCAATCAGACAGACAAAAACGAGGATCAGTTGCGAGGTGCTGAAAGTATTGGTTTGGCCCAGTCTGACAGACACACAGACAGTGTTCGCTGCAGCAAAACAAACAAAAACTCCTAACCCCCGGCCTGAAATGGATCGGCCGTTCGGGAACATTCCAAAACGCCACAATGGCCAGTCCGCCCCTGGTGCTAATTAGCAAATGCATACACACTAACACGCTTAACCATCACATCACTAAGCAAAGCATAATTTTTGTACATTCTCTAGGAAGCAAACTGATAAGGGCATACCATTGTGTTTGCCTTGGCAGCTGTCACAAATACAAGGGAAGTTATTGACACATTATAAAGCAAATACACCTGTTGTACAATTTAAGCACTCCTTATGCAATTTAAGCACTCCTTATGCAAATAAAGCCACTCACAGATGGGTGGATCTCAGCAATACCCCAAAGATTTAGTCAATATCAGCCTCTAGTGGTTACACATTTCATCTAATTATTAATAATTTCATATTGGTCAAAATAAACAGATATATATGTAAATATATGCCAACAGTTTGCATATTGATTAAATGAGTTTTAAAACAGCGACATGGCACATTAATAAATACTGTTTCAGTCCTTGTTTCTTCCTTTACTTTAAGTACCTCACTGTAAAATACTCTGTTGCAAGTAACTGTACTGCATTGAAAATGTCACTTAAGTAAAAAGTATGTAAGTATAATCAGGAAAATGAACTTACTAGTATTACAAGTAAAAGTATTCAATGCAGAATGATAAATGTCCCTTGACTATATTATATCATTAGATTATTATTACTCATGCATCAATGTAAAAGCTGGATTTTACTGTTGTAGTTTGTTGAAGTATTTTGTATCACACTACAATTAATTACTTTTTTATTGGATATGGATAAATTGAGATAATTTTCTCCATTACTCGATTGTAAAAAAAAAAAATTAAAAATAGTGAGAAGTGTTGCATAGAGCCCAACGTGACACCTTCCCAATGCTTGTTTTCTCAGTCCAAACCTCAAAATTATTAAAAATACATTCAAATAATCAAAAGGAAAAATAGAAATCTGTGAAGCTGTACCATAACATGAAAAACTTAACAATCATCAAAATAGTTCCCAATGAAATTTCTGCCAATCAATGAATGTACTTGCTGCACTTGGATAAACTGTTGGAATGTTTAATTTATAACAAAACATCATAACTTTTAATCTCTTCATAAGTTTTGTGTGTAAAAATAGAATTTATTTCTAACTGAAACATTTCCCCATAACAATTCTGGTGTAAATTCTGCTGTGGACAGCATTTTTCATCATCATTTCATCAGCTTTATCTCCAAACCAAAACCTCAACAAATGAACAGTAACAAATGGTTTTACCTGAATGCAAAAACCTAAGGAATTTCAGACCTCTAACGTTGTGTTTTGAGCTGCTGCTCCGCGCTACTATAAGCTCGCACGCTCTCACACTTTGGCATTCGACTCGAGACAACCACTTTCAAGGTAACTATGGTAACGTTAACGGTCTATTTCTGTCACACGTATTCAAGTCTTTACGGTAACTGCTGTTTCATCACCATTTATAGCTCTACAATGGGTTTATGATCAAATAGTTTATTAGAGCACAACATTGTTTACAAGCGTACAAAGTTCTTCATAGATAGATTCTTAATGTTGCACCAAATTATTGCATTTAACTTTAAAACGTACAAAATTTCTTCCAGGGGGGCATGCCCATGGACCCACCATAGTCTCTTAAAATCTTTTGGGAAACACTGACACACACAGTGTCCCGAAGCACTTCCACCATGTTCAGAAATAACACAGTGTCACCAAGCACCAGTAAAATGTTCAGAAATAAAGCTGGTATCCTCGCATCCAGGCTCATGGTGCTTTCAGACCAAAAGCGAAGCGAGCGTTCAGGGCGATGAGTTTACATACAAAGTCAATGCAAAACGCGTAGAGCCGCGATTTCCTGTCGGGCGGCGCGAAGGGGGCGTGGCCGGCGACGCGAAGGCAACGCGAAGGAATGAATGACGCTGAGTCGCGATAGCCTATCAGAGTTGAGATTGTCCGTACGGAGAGAGTCAGACAGAGCGGGCGATTGAAAATCTGCTGGCCGGCTGAGAGCTGCTAAATGTGGGGGAGAGGAGCAGGGAGCAGCGCTGCAACTATTGGACAAATAAACCCCCGTAGTCGGTCGGATTCTGCTCTGACAACTATGCCGTTTACTCGCGGGAGGAGCTCGGAGTAAACTGCTTTTATTAAATTTGCTTTTTACTTTTGTCGCAAACTCCCAGTCTCCAGGCCTCTGGTTCCTCTGTGGGATCTGTCACTTGTGTTGGATGCCCTCTCTCGTCACCCATTTGAGCCTATAGCAGTGGGTATGAAATTTGTTTCACTGAAAATGGCCTTACTGTTGGCCCTAACCACAGTGAAGCCCAACCTGCCTGCAGTTTGCCCATGGGCTCACAAAGGCCTGCCTGCGGCCCAATCCATCCTTTGTACCTAAGGTGGTGGAGTCAGCCTACAGGTGTCCCAAAGTGGAGCTTATGGCTTTCCATCCCCCTCCATTTGCATCAGTGAAGGAGGAGACTCTTAACGCATTGTGCCCGGTGCGGGCTCTGCAGATGTATGTAAGAAGGACAGCTGGATTTAGGAAAGATGATCAGCTCTTTGTGTCTTGGGCTGTCCAAGTGTCAAGCAAGCCAGTGTCCCGCCAGCGGTTGTCCCACTGGATGGATTGTCCCATATCTCTGGCCTACAGTTGTAAGGGTTTACAGCCCCCCCAGGGCTTGAGGGCTCATTCCACAAGGGGTGTGGCTACTTCGTGGGCCCTGTTCAGGGGAGCTGCAGATCAGGACATTTGCGCGGCTGCTAGCTGGGCTACACCGCACACCTTCATTAGGTTTTACAGACTGGACAAATCGGGGCCTTCACTCGCACAAGCGATGCTGGAGGGAAGCACACCAAGACCAGTGTGATGGTCACTGTGCTGGCAGTTATTATTGGTGGCTTCGGGAACATGCCATCCAGGAGTGAGTTATATCTCCCATAGTGAAACACCGAACAGTGTTAGAAAAAGAACTTTGGGTTACTTAACGTAATCCCCGGTTCTTTGATAACAGAGTGAGGTGTTTCACCACTACTTCCCTCCTTGCATAGGCACGGAAAGAAACCGGTCTAGAATGAGTTGGGAGGGGTTGGTTGGCCGTGGTATTTGGAGGGGGCGTGCCCCGAGCACAGTTCGACCTGTCTGTCACTGACAGATGTTGAGTCATTGGAGTTTCCATAGTTGGTCACGCAGAGGCGATTCCCATAGTGAAACACCTCACTCTGTTATCAAAGAACCGGGGATTACGTTAAGTAACCCAAAGTTCTTCTCCCAGGACCAGGGAGTGAGGCAGGGATGCAATCTCAGTCCAATTCTCTTCAATCTACACTCACCTAAAGGATTATTAGGAACACCATACTAATACTGTGTTTGACCCCCTTTCGCCTTCAGAACTGCCTTAATTCTACGTGGCATTGATTCAACAAGGTGCTGAAAGCATTCTTTAGAAATGTTGGCCCATATTGATAGGATAGCATCTTGCAGTTGATGGAGATTTGTGGGATGCACATCCAGGGCACGAAGCTCCCGTTCTACCACATCCCAAAGATGCTCTATTGGGTTGAGATCTGGTGACTGTGGGGGCCATTTTAGTACAGCAAACTCATTGTCATGTTCAAGAAACCAATTTGAAATGATTCGAGCTTTGTGACATGCTGCATTATCCTGCTGGAAGTAGCCATCAGAGGATGGGTACAT
>NC_060154.1:14138920-14225751 GCF_021292245.1 Micropterus dolomieu | reverse complement strand
AGGTTGTGCGTGTTGTGGCTTCACAAATGCTTTGCTGCATACCTCGGTTGTAACGAGTGGTTATTTCAGTCAAAGTTGCTCTTCTATCAGCTTGAATAAGTCGGCCCATTCTCCTCTGACCTCTAGCATCAACAAGGCATTTTCGCCCACAGGACTGCAGCATACTGGATTTTTTTCCCTTTTCACACCATTCTTTGTAAACCCTAGAAATGGTTGTGCGTGAAAATCCCAGTAACTGAGCAGATTGTGAAATACTCAGACCGGCCCGTCTGGCACCAACAACCATGCCACGCTCAAAATTGCTTAAATCACCTTTCTTTCCCATTCTGACATTCAGTCTTGAACGCAGCAGCAGACGAATCCAGCAACAACAGCAGAGGAAAACACAGCTGTAAGACAGTTTTAATGTTCGTACTGCTGTTATTCTGTCATTACATTACAGTAATTTAAATTAAAGGAAGAGACATCTGGCTCATGATGTAAAGAAAATTCTTGGCTTGTGAAACTTAAAAAAATAAATAAACAGAAATAGTATGAAAAGGGGACTGTCGTTACTTTATTTATTATTATATCAGACATTACATTGTTGGTGTACAGTTGTGGTTACAATACTTGCTTTCTATTGCTTTTATTTTTTATAATTCTTATTTATGCACCAATATACAAAAGAAAATGACTTTTAAGTTTGAACTTGGCAATAAACCCGATTCTTAGCATTTTATTTTGGGTGATACAGCCAAGCTGTTATTTTGGAGCTCTGCAGGCGGCCTGGGGGTATTGGGCAAAGTTGCGATAGTCATTTGCGGTTAGTGCACAACAGCAGTGTTTGATTTGAGACAACACTACCCTGTCGAAATTAACGCACTAAGCAAATAAGTCCATAGTGTATGCAGTGTACTGCATGCTAGTACACTCAAGGAAGTACAAGAATTGAGACACAGCATATGTTTTACAAAACACAACGTTTCTTAACGCCACTGACTAAAATAAAAAAAATGAAGCTAATAAATCCTGACCTTTGAACTTTTTCTGCACATTTATAAGAGCAGTATTCAGTGTTTTTACAAAACATACAATGTGGCTTGCATCACTGGTGGTAGCAGCTGGAGTGTATATCTACGAGTTTCATATTGCTGTGCTGCCTTAGCAGATGCTTCAATAAATTAGATTGTTGAAAGTGTTATGCTGGTTGCATAAAGTTTACAATTAACAACAATGTTCCTTACATCTTAGACTGTGACACAAATAATGACAATACTTACAGCTTTGGAAAGAACGCCTCACCCTTGTTCTCCATTCTTTCTTTATCTTTTTGGCTAACAGCTGACCTTCCACGCAGTCACGCATTCACATCAAGAATGGTGCATTCTAGTAATGTAGTATTATTTGGATTAGTAACTGTAACAATATTACTGTTTTTGAAAGAGTAATCCCTTACAATACTAGTTACTGGGAAAAGTAATAATATTACTGGTATATGTTTTATTTATCTAATTAAAACCACTATGTGATGTATAATTAATGTTTGCTTTAATTGTACGTGGACATGTTTTATGTTTTATTTGTTGCACACTACTATGTGTGTCTACGTTTTACAGTGATTGCTGTATAGCACTTTGTTACCTGTATTAAAAAGTGCTAAACAATTAAAGATATTATTATCACTAGTGCAGTACCCATTCACAGGGGCCGATGTGAAGCCTCCCTGCGCTTTTTAGATGTGCAGTGCTTGTTCAAAATGTGTGTCTCACATTAGTTTCACCTACAGCATTAATAACACAGCAATAACACTGAAACAACACGACAATGGCGGAGATAGCCTACTGCTAGATAGGGGTGTGACGAGATCTCGCAAAGTTAAAACCTGTCTCGCAAGACTCACGCAATTGACATTTTTCACATGTTGTCCTGCCACACATTAATTTTCTCACACAGTGTCAGGGAAATAATTTCTTCACAAAGAATACGGAGTCAAAAGATGTGATGAATCATTCTTTATATGTGGCCACGGAGAGAAAGATCATGAGTCTCTCCCGACGTCTCCCTCTCCTTAAATACACTCCAGTAAATAACAGAAAAAACAAATGGTAGACTGCAGAACAAATGGCAAATCATGTCTGGAATATTTACACTCAATGGCTCTTCCTGAGCTAACAAAAGATTGCAAATGTAATTTAGCGTCAGAGATGCCTCTTCTACCCCAATTGTCTCATCCATTGGTCTGTGTTAAAATCTCACTTACTTACATGCAGCAGACATTTGTTGTAAGATCCTTTGATTAGTGATTTACTGTGACCAAGACTTAAGACCAAGAGAGTTACATATAATGAGTCCTAAGAATTTACAACCTAAAATTTGTTTCTCACATTTAAAAAACAATTGTATAACTGACAACTTTGACTTGTGGAGCCCAGTTGATGTGATCCCGGTGAATGCTGTGATAGTAATCGAGCGAACCTCTTGCTCTGTGAGTCCACACAGGAGGAGACAGTTTTGACGGAGCGGTAACATAGCTGGTAAATTATATATAAACTTATAATATAAACATCATACTGAGGCGCAAACTTGCTGTGTTTGGGACTGTGAGCTGCACTTTATGCGGTGTGCTGAAGTTAATGTGTGTGGATTTGTGGTGAGATTTCTGCCTGATCACAAGTGTTGTCGGTTACTTTTGGTTTCACATGCAACATGCAGTCCCAAACTGTGTCGGTCAAACAGTCTGAAGGGGAAAATATCAGCGGAGCAATAATGTAATGCACAGCAGCATTATTATTATTATTTAGGGCATCAAATGATGGTGATTTTGATGCTTCAAATGATTTCACCATCAAATAACTACAAAACTGGGGGTCAAACTAAATTAGTTGTCTGGTAAATGTCAATAATAATAATAATAATAATAATAATAAAAAGTATAAGTATACCTCTAGTATGTGAGTTGAGGAAGACAGCGATTCGGTTGTTCTTTTTCTTTGGAGGGAGACAAACCGCAACAGCTATATATCGTAACACGAGGACACTGAGCCAGTGAGGCACAGCACTGTCCTGGCTGGAGCTGCTGCACTGGATATTAGTGATTAACACCGTCTCCAGCAGGCTGGCCACCATCAAAGCAAGACTGATAGTAAAGAAAATGTCTGCAAGAAACAACAACAGCAAAAATTCAGTACACTTTTCATTAAGTACTGTATGTTTTACATGAATGTTAGGAACCTGGTTTTCAATGGTTTCAATCTTGGCTATGATCTCATTCTGGGAATTGATGTTTACATTGACACTTGAGAAGCCAGTTATTTATTTCCTCGTAAGAACCAGAACATAAGGATACCAGGAACCAGGATACTAATGTTAAAGTAAACACAGTTTTTCTTTATACAGGGTGGAACCAGAGGTGAAGAGTAACAAATTACAATCACTCACGTTACTGTAATTGAGTAGTTTTTTTGTGTACTCATACATGGGGTGGCTGTGGCTCAGGAGGTAGAGCGGGTTACCTGTTAATTGAAAGACTGATGGTTCAATCTCTGGCTACTACTGGCTGGCTGTCGCAGTGTCCTTGGGCAAAATACTGAACCCTGAATTCCCCCTGCTGACTGTTCCACCAGTGTATGAATGTGTGTGAATGTAAGTTTCTGTTTGAGGCTTGGTGTATGAATGGAGAGTGGTCACAAAGACTAGAAAGGCGCTATACAAATACAGCACATTTACTTATTTAAGTCGTTTTTATAATCTGTAATTTAACTTTTACTTAAAGGCTCAGTGTGTAAGACAGTGTGTAAGATTTAGTGGCATCTAATGGTGAGGGTTGTGAATTACAACCATAGGTCCAGTTTACCACTGCCCCCTAACCTTTCAAAGAGCATAGGACAGCTACAGTGGCTGACAAAGCACAAAAGGTGTCTCTTCTGAGACAGCAGAGAGTAGCCAGTCAAGAAATGAGGTTTCTTTAGGTAAATATATTAAGAAATTATATTTATTTAATAATTCAGTAAAACCATATGTTACTGCAACTTGGCCACTGACAGATAACATGCAAAATGTAAGCCAAGAGTGTGAAACACTGTCACTGTTTCTGCACCACAGTCCATTATAAACCACATATTAAATAAAGTTTATACAAATACTGACAAGGGAAACACATTCATTCTCTCTGTGATTATGGACCCTCACCAAAACTGGCCGCCAAAAATAATATCTGGCCCGCGGCCAGATTATATTGCTTTGATAGCGGCAAAAAAAATAAATAAATAAATACTCATGACAGCAACATTTACTCACATAATCACTTCCTCTTAAAGGCCCATTTATACTCCTGCGTAGGGTCTACGTGCGTACGTACGCCTAGGCATTAAGAGGCTAACCAGCCGACCAATCATAGAGCTTACGGTCCACGTCGACTCGATGTGTAGTTACATTTTGGAGGAGGTGCACGACAGGCGACAGCGTAGCCTCTGCGTAGCCCCGTAGCCTATGCCGTCACCTGCGCCGTCGATGTGGTTTTGCCTACAGAATAAAAGCGCGAGAAGCTTGTTTACTGCATTGCTGTATTTGGAGTTATACTGAGCTTTTACTTTGAAAAATTATGATCAACATTAAAAGAGTCTGTAGCCTGCTTGACAAACCTCTGAAAGAGCCGTCAGAAAACGTGATTCCCCTAAATGTCCTCTGCATGGAGATACTGGGGAATGATAAAGCGTATAGTACCATAGTTTGATCACTGAAACACAGAAACAGTGCAGCACATGCCGTGATCTGAGAAACGAGAGAAAAAAAAACAAGTATTAACCCTTGAGTTACAAATCACACACCTTACCAACTGAGCTAACCAAGTCAATGTGGTGGCTTATATTCTCACCCACCATCTAAGGGTTGAAAATATTTCTCTGATGCAAAACATATTTGCCGACCCCTTTAGTATATTATTACTACTTCTTCTTCTTCTAACGTAGGTATTCAACACAGTGATGACTGTCTACACTGCCTGAATTCTACCAGAAGTACATCAAAGAAGAATGTAGTGACAAAACGCGCTCTGTAGCGCTTTTTGTCCGTTTTCAGCTACTGTAGAAACATGATGATGCAACGTGGCGACGTCCATGGAAGGGGGTGCCCGCGGTTATGGAGATATAAATGTCTCATTCTAAGGTAATAAAAACATAATGGTTTATTATATAAGGTCTTTACACACCACTGAAAACATAGTTATGGATCTTATATTGCATTTTTGTCGATAGATCCTCAGAAATATTACAAACTGAACCTTTAACTATGTTTTCTTTGAGGTATTGTACTTCACTACATTTTAAATCACATCCGTTACTGAGTAAAAAAAAAGCTTGCACGTGGCTCAAAGACAGGACTGACTGTGACTCTTGCTGTGGAAAGTCCCCAGCTGCAGTAGCACATGCGTAAAACAGGAGCGTTGGACTTGATCTAGCCAAAGGGAAAAGAGGGAACGATCACCAACCGTCCGCAGCGAGAAGGAGTGGACAGGGTCAGGGAGAGGAGGTCGCGGAGAAATAGCACATCATGTCTTTTTAAGAGGAGCCAAGCCTCTCCGTATTTCGCACCTTGCTTGTACCACAGGAAGTTGGTAAAAGAAGTTTTCATAGTTTGGTAAGAGGCTCAAATGCTCAAATTAGCCAAAAAGATATTGGTGCATGATATCATTAATGTTGGTTGGCACTAGCAACCTAGTGGTAACTACCTCTTTATGCTTAGGCCTATGTTAATAGACAATTAATTATGCTAAAGCATATGATTTCCATTAAAATTACCACTTGTTTGACTGTAGCCTAAATAGGAAAATGACTTATTTCAAATTATTATTTTGAGGCCACAAATTAATAATTTGCTGCATGAGAAATATGGGTATTACGTACTTTTATTTACGGACGGTTCTAAAAATCCAGAGAACGGAAAATCAAGCTGTGCTTTTTACATTCTAGAATTAAAAATTAAGGTGTTTAAAAAATTAACCGATCATTTATCGGTATGTGCAGCAGAAATGATGGCAATCTTGTTAGCATTACAGTGGATAGAGGAAGTCAAACCCATGAGAATGCTTATTTGTTCAGCTTCAAGTGCAGCTCAAGTCTGAAAAGTACAACATCAAAATGTAGGGAGGATATTATGTTTGATGTTCAGTTTTTATGGGTCCCAGCACACACTGGCATCCAAGGGAACGAGATGGCAGACACTTTAGCTAAAAATGGGTTGACTAAAAAAGGTGACCAGTGTTGGGCAAGTCACTCAGAAATTGTAATATATTACTAGTTACTTATTACTCCTTAAAAAAGTAATATTATTACTTTACTTATTACTGGGTGATAAAAGTAACTAGTTACGTTACTTGTTACGTTACTATATTACTTTGTTTGCTACAGTATGACAGCGCAGTGGGGGGTGCAGCATTGTTCACAAGAGAGAGAAAGAGGGAGTGAGCGAGTGAGAGGAGGTGCTGCACGAATATGTGCTCCTCAATACAGCTCCTCAATCAAATATGATTTTAAATAAGCCTAGTAAAAGATGGATGACACCACCCTCATTGGGCTCATCTCAGGTGGGGATGAGTCCGCCTACAGGTGGGAGATCGACCATCTGGTGCAGCCAGAACAGTCTGGAGCTTAACACTCAGAAGACAGTGGAGATGGTTGTGGACTTCAGAAAGAGCACAGCCCCACCCTCCCACCTCATCCTGTGTGACTCCCCAGTCACCACTGTGGACTCCTTCCGCTTCCTGGACACCATCATCTCCCAGGACCTCAAGTGGGAACTGAACATCACCTCCATCATCAAAAAGGCCCAGCAGAGGTTGCACTTCCTGTGGCAGTTGAAGATGTTCAGCCTGCCAAAGACAATGATGGTGCACTTCTACTCCGCCATCATTGAGTCCATCCTCACCTCCTCCATCACCATCTGGTACGCTGCTACCACTGCCAAGGACAAGGGCAGGCTGCAGCGCATCATTCGCTCTGCAGAGAAGGTGATTGGCTGCAATCTTCCTTCTCTTCTGGACCTGTACTCCTCGAGGACTCTGAGGAGTGCAGGAAAGATTGCAGCTGACTCTTCCCACCCCGGACACAAACTGTTTCAGACTCTCCCCTCTGGCAGGAGACTGCGGTCCATCAGGACCAAAACCTCTCGCCACAAAAACAGCTTCTACCCATCTGCGGCTAGCCTCATTAACAAGGTCCGGGTCCCCCACTGACACTCCCCCCTTGCAAATGATACAAATGTCTCTGCACATGTAAATACTGTTTCATCTCGTGTCGTGCACAGACCTGGCACGTTGCACATATTTGTTGTTGATTGTTGATCTTGGTTGTTGTATATTTTTATGTTGTCAGTTTATATATTTATATGAACACAATATTCTCTTCAGTTGCGTTACTTCTGCACGGCACAGACCCAGAGTAATGCACATATATATATCTGCAACATTGTTCTTCTACATTTATTTATGTCGACTGTATGTTTGTCTACATGTTGCACCTTATCACCACAGCAAATTCCTCGTATGTGTAAAGCACTACTTGGTAATAAAGCTCCTTCTGATTTTGACAAAGTCTGGTGCTGCTGACGTGCCACACCGTCACGCTTTCACGTCATGGATGGTGCGTTCAGTAACGAGTAACCCAGCGTTACTTGACTTAGTAAATGTAATATTACTATTTTAGAAAAGTACTTAGTTACACAACTAGTTACTGGGAAAAGGAATAGGCCTATTATTATGCATTACTGGAACGTTACTGAGTAACGCATTACTGCCCAACACTGGAGATGGCAGTACCAGCAAAGCAGAGATCAAAGCATGGAGGAGTTTTATGGGATAATGGAAATAAAGGAAGACATTTATACAAGATTCAGCAGAAAGTGAGGGAGGAAAGATCAATGGGGAAGAGCAGGAGAGAACAGTGTCAAGTTAGCAGAATTAGACTAGGTCACACAAAGTTAAATGCATCTCTGCACCTTATTGGAAAACATCCATCTGGAAATTGTGAGGTATGCAGTCAACCAAAAACTGTGGAATGTGTGCTGTTTGAATGCACTAAAAACTCAAAGGAAAGATTGGATTTAAGGTATGGACTGGAACATGAAGGAATTAAAGAAATGGACATTAAAACTATTTTCTCAAACAACTCCGGAAAGATGGTGTTTAAACACATCTCAACTTTTTTACAACAAACTGGACTGAACACAAGGATTTCAGCATATGAAACTACGATACAGTAGGTGGGGATGATGTTCCATCTGGATGCAAGTCGCCAGTAAAAAGGACCATCCTTCACGAAAGGAAAGGAGATAATGGCGTCCCATAATTCCTTGCGAAGTACGTTCTCAAACTCAAACGATAAAATCCATTGACCTTTAACATTTAGCAAAATCACTGCAATACAGACGCACATTATGATTCTTGAATAAGACAATTTGCTTCTTTCTTTTGGTTTGTTTTCTTTTGGCTTTGCTGTAATCTAATGCTGTTTAAACACCGATTTATGTTTCAGATTGTTGAAATAAGCTTACGTGTTGTATTAGAATTTTATGACGGATAAAGGATGATGATCAAGTTACCAATGGCTATCAAGCAAAGTGCAACCTTATTGGTTCTTGGATGGAAAAACAGATCTTAGGGCTTAAAACCAGTCTCTAGCAACGTATTTGAAGCCTACTGTCGCTGCTTAATGAATGAGCGCGGTATTAAAATTTCACACGATCGTTAATGATTATCAGTAAGCTATGGTAACACTCAAGGCATGGCTGTCTCCCTCTCCTTTTTCTTCAAATGACGAGTGAATGTGAAGGAGAGAGCGACAGAAAGTGACAGTGAAAGTTAGCGGAGGATAAGATCAGCATTAAAGTGTCAGGTTACAGCTCTGTCCTCTACTGTACATCCTGATAGTTAAATTAAATTAAAAAGAAAGGACGGTGTTGACCACGGAGGAGCTGAGGTTAATAATGTTAAAGCAAATTAGGGATACAAACTAAGGTTAGTCCTTCTAAGCTAATGAGGAGAAGTCTTTTGGATTTTGATGTACAAATGAAATGCTTGTAATAATACAGAAGGGAGGTGGTTCTCATGTTGCCTATTATTTATGTTAAATTCTATAATGTATAAAGCAGTAAATTAAGACACAAAAGTCAAACATGAATAATCTGTAATGATTCTGTGGTCATGTGTTTTCCTGCCATTATTAGGGGGTGATGCTCATAACAGCTGAGTGCTGCGCAATGAATGTAAAATCACTGTGGAGAGCATCAAAACTAAATTTTCTCAGATCTAATGGTTATAATTCCACCCCAATTGACTTATTTAGCAAGTTTTGCTTTTGGGGTGTAGTTTATTGCAAATCTGCTCTAGATTCCTACTACATTTCATACTTATTCACAGATGTGGTAATAACAATGTTCCAAAATTATGAGGAACTGCATATATCTTTATTGGAAAACATGAAGGAGGACCGCCAATCCCCCACATAAAAATACTATCTTAATTTTTTACATTATACTGCCCTGTGAAAGCATGTCTCAATCCCTATGGGCATTATTTCTGTTATTATTTGTAAATGTACCTTCTTTATGCCTGCCTCGACTTCTCCCTGCACTCACTCACTCACTCACTCACTCACCTATACCTCTGGTATCTCACTGCAAATACTTTGCACTTTACCTGCTTCTCTCTGTCTCCCTGTCTGCTCCCCTGAGTTTATCCATCAGCAGTGGGTTATGTTTTATAAAGTCACTGAAAAGACACAGAACTCTTTTCTTTTTTCCACCAGTGATCTATTTTTTACGTCAGCAGGTGCACCGCATGCCAGCTTGTTAATTACGTAGCTTATCAATATCATCGTACATCCCGGTGTTTCACTGTTGACATGACATCGTCCGATGCCAATTTTGTAGACATCATTCAACCCTAATTTGAATACATTGCTCTGCAAGTAATTTTGTGACTGCATTTCCTTTGTGTGCTTATTTTTTTAAGTTGTGATATAGGTTTTAAATTTCATTCATAATGGTCTTAAAAAGTCTTAAATATGACCAGGTGAATCCTGCAGAAACCCTGATATTGTTCCATTACCTTGTCTACCTGACTCAACAATTTGCATAGTGTGGGACTTCTTATTTAAAACAATCTCTATAAGCTATCTGTATTTGCTTATGATCACATAAAACTCCACATTTAAAGCTCCCTTTTATATTATTTAAGTAAAAGTGCTGCTGATGGAATAAAATTATGCATAGTCGCTTTTTCCACAAAACACAGTAAAGTAAGTAGTAAAAGGAAATTTTATTTAGCTCAAGATTCAAGTTATCACTTAACATCAAAAAATGTCATAACATTATTCCAAAAAAGAATGAAAACAAATTGATTATCAAAATTGTTCTTTGTTAATTATCTGATCAAGCAGTCAATTACTTGATGTGCCTTATTTCGTGTCTGTTAAATGTCGAAATGACGGAAGATGTCGTGAGAAGATGATACTAATAAAGGGAACCTGAATTGTAATAATGGAGTTGTATTTGTATCTATCTGAAAATTTTGTAAATTTTAAGTTTACTAGTAGTAATTTTGTTGAGTAAGTTTCCATTAGTATTTGAGTCTAGCTCAATTAATTTTTTTGAGTAGATTTCCCTCAGAGTATAAGTTGTGCACAATTACATTTATTGAGTAAAGAACAAGTGGAATTAATTTTAATAAGCATCAGTGAATCGATGTAATTTAGTATGCGGAAATTAAAGGTTTTTTAAAAATGTATTATATTTAAGTTAAGGTTTACTCAAAAACTTTCCACATATATTTTGAGTATTCTGAATTTATTCGGGTTTACAGTGTATCGTTACACTAAATCCTCATTAATTTACTGTTAAATACGATTTAGGATAGATGTTTTCCTACAGTGCTATTACTTTCACTGCTGCTAATGCAAATTTTTGTATGTCTAGAGCTTGCAGAGGGAAGTCCTGAATGGCCACCTTATTCTACTCCATATCTCAGTCTGACATTTGTTCTTGTTAGTTGTTGTGGGTTGAAATAGGATTTGATTTGCGCTGACAAAACAGTGTAGTGTAGAGTTAGCATAAGTCAAGCAAGTTAACAGAAAACTACAATAAGATATACATGTTGATGCAAAAATATTTTTCAGAAAATAATAATAAAAAAGGTGATTTAGTGATTTACACAAAGATATGTCCTGAAATAAGAAAAGAGAGAAAGAAGTTCATCCACCAATCTTAGGCATCTTAGATTGCATTTCCAATAACCAAAGGGGGCAGCACTGTCGCCTCACAGCAAGAAGGTCGTGGGTTCAAACCGGCCTTTCTGTGTGGAGTTTGCATGTTCTCCCCGTGTCTTCCTCCTACCATCCAAGGCTAGGTTAATTGGTGTCTCTAAAATTGTCGTTAGGTGTGAGTGTGAGTGGTTGTTTGTCTATGTGTGGCCCTGCGATGGACAGCCAACCTGTCCAGGGTGTACTCCGCCTTTCGCCCGATGTCAACTGGGATTGGCTCCAGCCATCCTGTACGCAGGATAAGTGGATAGATGGATAACCAAAGGGGAGACTGTGTTAAATAACCTTAAGACAAATAACTGAAACAATGAAGGTTCATTGAAGACAGAATGCCACATGTCATTATTGTGATACATGAGTTTATTCCATAATTCTCATGTTAAATTATTTTACATTAAACATTTCATGTGAACAACTTGTCATCCCCAAACTTGAAATTCGAAAAAAAAGACATTCTGGTCAAAATATCACCTGACTGGAGGCAGTCGGCTTGATCTCATGACGTTATTGCTGCCTGTGTGTGACGCCACATCAAATCAGGAGCAAGTCACAACTACTTCAGACTAATTTGGTGCAAGCCTAGCTCAACTCAAGTACTCAGTACTGGATGCAGGCCATTTACATTCAAAAAATTGTCGAGTTGAATTAAAACAGCCTTTTCAATCATTTTCCCAATAAAATTATTATTCAATACAGTCCAGGATGCACCTATTTAGAAAGGACAAAATAACTGCAGTTTTCAGTGATTTTGAAAAAAAGAAAGGTAAGCAATGGATGAGCTAGAAATTCACTCCTGATTACCCCTTACAATTCCAGATCATCCATTGCTAAGCAACTGAAAAAAACATAATGGGGCAGCATTTCAAAAACAGCAGGTAGATTATTTAAGGCGCTTAACTGCAACCTCCAGAGTTTTGGCATTGACAGCATTGAAAGTGGACATTGTAGCCAATTGTCTTGTTCCATTGTTTGACATGGAGGAATTTGGGGTCATGTTGATATTTTAGATGTTGCAAACTAATTACATTTACTGACAGAGAATAGATCAGGGGCTAATTGTGGGGGATTGGGGATTAGTTATCAACAGCAGAAAATAACACACGGGAATAGTAAATATGTTTTGTTGACGATGATGGTGATGATAATTACAATTATACAGTTATTGTCCCTAAACCAATATGTTGCATTTACTTATTAGTCCATCCTCTTGAAAACAAAACTAACAGTACTGCATGTACATGGAAAATCTAACAGAAAACAAATATGAATCTGATAGATGGTGGCAGAGGCTTTGTTTTTCCTTCTGCTTTTACTTATTGCTTTTTAGTAATTTGTAATTTAGACATCCTAAGAATTGATCCCAGCGCTGGTTCACAGCTGAGCGATGTCCCATTAGGACTGGTTGATCCAGACGCACCACATGAAGATGATGACCAGGGCATAACAGGAGATGAGCAGCAGATAGATGCGAAAGAGCAGGTAGTCGAGGACATATCCTACGTGGCACCACTTGTCCTGCAGCTCGCTCTCCTTCTGCAGCGAAGTGAGGTGGTCACGAAGGTCCCCTAGGTATTGACAGATCTGTTGCAGCTCAGGCAGAGCAGCAGTACCTAGAAGGAGATTAGCAATAGAAGGGATGACAGTCTACACCCAGTGAGCTGTAACTGTTATAGCTGTCTGAACCACCTGACTAATGTTAAAGCTTGCTAATATGTGATCTGTTTAGAGTGAAAAATTAAATAGGTAATATGGTCAGAAACGTGACCTGCAATTTAAACTTTACTACTGTATAGTCTTTAATATCATATATCATATAATATTAATACATCACAACCCCTCCAGGTGTTGTCATCTGTGCTTTGTTTTGGTAGCTGGTATGGCTGCACATGCATGAAAGTATCTCCCTGTGAAACAGATAGCCTTAAGGAGAGTGATGTAATGGCTATTTTGCGCAGAGAACTACAGATTTATTTCCAACAATCCAGAGCTGGTGATTGTTTTCATCCAATCTTGAAATGTGTTTTTTACGATGATCTGCGAAGCCCCCATTTGTTTTGGTCTGAGATGGTGGCGCTCTACTGCGACATTTAGTGGCAGTAAATGTTGCATACAATACCTTTAATAGCTAAGACATTTGATAAAGCAATAATTTTAAGGAGTTCATACACAAGTAAGTTAGTTATTCTTATACAAATAGCTGGTGTAAGTTTGTTGCTTTAAATTGGCTTTGTGAATATATACACATATATTGGGTCCCACAGGCTAAAGGAAACCATGAGGAGGCAGCAGGGAAGGCCGCCACAGCCAAAAACCTACAAAGAACAAGGCAGGACCTGAAAAGTCAGCTGAATGGGAAGAAGAAGACCGAGCAATCAACATATACGCCCTGCCAGTCATCAGTCTTTACACTAGGCGGAGCGAGAAACCGAGGGCTAGTGAGTGTCAAGATCACTGTCTAGGATGAAACAACAAATATCCAGGAGTACGTAAGGAAGAATATGTATATGTACTGTATGTGTATATATATACGGCATATATGGAAAAAAACTGCTTATGAGTTGTTTGATTATGGAGATGAAACATTATGAGCAAAAGCAAAAATGGTCTAACTAGCTTTAGTGAGACAGCTATCATCAGTATTAAACTTAACTGTGATTCACTGTTAGAGGCATGTCTTTTTTAGATGCTACATATTTCCTTTCCTGACATACATAGATTCATATTTTTGTTTGTTTTAATAGATAACATCCAGTATGTTCAAGGTCAGGGCACTGAACAGCTCAAAGTTGCAGGTAATGTCAAAATAGTATTTGTCTGTTTAATTACCTCCAGTGCTGGTTGGGTGCTGGGCAGGTGTCTGGCTTGCTGGTTGGATGATCCACGGCCCTGAAACGCCATTTGAGCTGTCAGGTTTATCCTTTTGTGTTACAGACGGGGGGTGGACATCCTCCGACCATCGGTAGCAGATGAGGTTGGCGATGTATTTGAGCACAACCACCCTTACCCAGTGGGGGACCTCTTGATATTTCATGGAGCTGTGGTGGAGGACATTGGTAATGACGACTGTCTCCAGTAGACTGATGACCATGAGGGCCAGACACACAGAGAAATAGATACCTAGATTGACGGATAGAGATCAAAGGATACACATTTCAGGACATACAGTATTTTTTCCTTAGTGAAAGTATATGGTCTCTGTTTCAATTAGTTAGCTTACCCATCTGTATTGTCAAAATGGTACTTTTATTATTTGTGTTAATTGAAAGTCACAACAGATCAAGTGCATGGTTCACTTTAACAACTCAGTTATAACACAAATTCTTATTTTTAATAACAAGTGTTGCACCAGTGTGGGATTCATGAGAAAATCTAGTTTCTCTCTGAATGATGGAGCATAATATGCAAATGAAGAGCTGTATTGATGAACTGACTACTGAGTTTTGTAGTATAATTGTTGTAGCATGACAGACCTAGCTCTGCAAAATTTTGCTGTCTGTTTTCACCAGTCCATAAAAAGTAATTACAATTCTGTGGTCCCAATTAAGAAAAAAAGAGATGTATTGATGAACTGACTACTGAGTTTTGTAGTATATATATTGCCACTACTTATGCCGTTACTTATTGGGACGACTTCAAGGAGGATTGTGACATTAGGACCTGTAAAAAAGATTACTTCTTTTTTAATTGACAGATACAGCAT
This sequence comes from Micropterus dolomieu, assembly GCF_021292245.1. Taxonomy (NCBI): domain Eukaryota; kingdom Metazoa; phylum Chordata; class Actinopteri; order Centrarchiformes; family Centrarchidae; genus Micropterus; species Micropterus dolomieu. Next base: position 14,210,760 of record NC_060154.1, on the reverse strand, counting down.
CTACTGAAGAAAATTAAAGTGAAACTCCCATGTGTGGTTGCTTGATTGCATAATTTCCAAAATTGATGTTTACCACATTGATATCACTAAATTAAACAGGTTTAAAATATATTACACTGTATGTTCTTTATAATTAATTTGTAGTTCCTACAATGGTCTTGAGAACAGAATATTAGAATGACTTGGGTCATGAGAATTTTGGGATGTAAAAACTGACCAGAAAACCCTGAAAAATTATTTTTATTCTGACTATTTTGATTACTTTCAGTTATTTGTATCTATGTTGATTGGCTGTTGCATTGTCAGATATTTGGACCGTTTTGTAGTTTGGCAAAATCAAGCAAAGGGGAAAAATTTAAAACTGCGTTAATAGATTTATTGGCCACTTGGGGGCAACAGAAAACACAACACTACATATATCACCTGACAGACTTATAATATCTAACATGTTGGCAAACGGATTACTTTTTACACATTTACATATATGAGCAATGTCTTTTCAAATTCAAAAGTCATTTGATAATATTGGTTAAATGAAACCTTGATTAGTGCAACTTTAAGAAAACGGCTTGTGGTGGGGGTCACCACTTCTGACCTATGATGGGCGTGCCGTTTGCTGTGCTGGGCAGCAGGTCGTTCATGATGAGCAGGAAGACGGTGTAGCCCAGGATGAGGGTCATCTTAAAGGAAGCGCGGTCAACGCTATGGGGGGGCAGGTAGAAGGACAGGATGTCGATGACCATGAGGAAGGAGCTGGGGATCAGCAGGTTGACCACATAGAGAATTGGCCGGCGCTTTATGACCACCTAGTGAAGAGTCAGTTTGAAGAATCTCAACACATTTACTGTACAGGACATCAATAACCTTCTTCTAACAAAATGTTCATGGTAGGCTACTTATCATAACATATATCAAACTATCTTTACTATATGAAGAGGAAAAAATAGGCTACATTACAAGGTAACATGTACACCAAGTTAAAAAGAGTAATAATTCTTGAGGAAACATATATTTATGTATTGTTAATTCTATGTTAAACTTGCAATAACTGATGTCTTGGTCCTTGGTCCAAGTTGTGAACACTGTATTGACATATCATCACTTTTTAATCAATGACGAACTTGTTAGCAAAGAGTTGCTTTTTTACACATAGCAGGAATAGACAATCTTTTTAGTTATTTAGAGTCATGTTGCTGTCCACCTGATGAATGTAAGTCCAATATTCACTCTCTTTAAGCTGTCTGTTTTTGGTCTGTACCAACTCTTGAGGGACATATCGGGCTGTTTAGCTGCTAAAATATGGTATATGTTCACCAGCTAGTCGCTAACTATATGTCTGCTGTTTGCTGGTGAGCAGGTAGTGGACAGAGGGTTTTTTAGAGCTTTTCTCTGAAAACAGCTGCATGCTGTGGCAACAATGCTATGAAAGTGGTGAGAGTGAACCTAAACAGTAAAGTTGCAGGCCAGACAGATAGAGCTGAAACTCAATATAAAGCTCCGTAGAAGCCGAGAAGAGTCATTGATTTGGGTGAAAATGCTCTATTCGCTCATCAGTATGAACAACCACTTTTACAATGTCATATTGTTTTCACCTCATCATTTGATTAGACTTTTAAGGAATAATGTTACATTTTGTCCATACCCATTCGCTCTGTTAGATCAGATTTGTAACCGTGTTGCTGCCACTTGCCAGGACACTCTTATAAAAGAGATTTTTAATCTCAAGGAGTTTTTTGTCCTGGTTAAATAAAGGTTTGAATGAATGAATGAATCAGATTATCAATACCATTGCCATGTTTGTATGTTAAAGGTACAGTATGTAGGAATTGGCCACTTGTCAAATTCCTACTCCAAATGTCAAACAATCCCTTTATCAGAAGTGATTGTTGTTACTGTACTGTCTGATAGCCAGATGTTTTGTATACAGCTATTACAGATGTAAAAGTAGTAAACTCAGGGGTTTTCCTCACCCAGAAGGTGATGATGTCCCACTCGTCAATCCCAAACTGGAGGATGGAGGTCTCCCCCAGTATGTCCACCAGCTCCCACTCTCCACTGGCTTCCAGGTAACGCTTTGAGTTTTCAGACATCTCCTTAAAGGTCAGGGCCGGACTCACCCTTACGTCCTTTACTGTGAAAGAAAGAGAAAAAACAATGAGAGACTGAAAACTAGCCTAATAGTTCTTCGCTACAATCTCAGCAAACCATACTGCAAAAGATCCCAAAAGTGCAACAGACTGTAGTTGCATTTCCTGACCCACAGCCTGATGGTTTGGTCTAAGTTATTGACAATATTTGTCTAAGTGTAGCCAATGGCTTGGTGAGTTTATGACTGTGTAAATGTCTTACTGGTGTGCATGTAGGAGCCAAATGTAAATGTGCAATTCTGCACGTCAAAAGGAAAGCTGAAGATCTCCAGGTTGCAGGCTGAGACAAGCCTAAGCATCCTGTCCCAGCGGATGCGACCTGTGTGGTTCAAGTAGACGTAAGGACACGCTTGGGAAACATCATCATCCACACTGGGAGGGTTGAATGTGGAGAAGTCAGGATGAAGTTAAAAAAATAAACAGAAACACAGTGACAGAAGAGATGAATGAGATGGTTAATTCAATGAGACTCCATGGGGAAACAAACAGAAGTAAAATCACTTTCACAATTCATACAATTTTTCTGCTCCCTCAACTTCGCATGGTGATTTTTAAAACATGTTTAACTAGAGCCGTCTTTCTCAACTGGGGCGCATCAAGCCACTTAAAGGGGTCATGGATTTTGAGTGGTCCTTAAGTTGCATAAATATGATTCATGTGGTGACAAAAAAAAAACAAAAGTGCTCTGATGCAAGCAACGCTATTTTGCTAACCTGGGGTGCAGCTTTTGCATTTTTTGGCTTCTGAATGGACCACTGAATTAGGGGGTGAGTACAAAACTCTCAACAATCCATCAAAAAGGAACAAAAGCTTTTACAGTTGGAGAACTTACAACTCATACACAATGATGTCCGGAGACCAGAGCCGACTCACAGGGAGAGAAATCCTGGTGACGCCGTCACACTCATCAGGGTCCCAAACTAGGAACTCATGGTGCCAGTACTGCAGTTAATTAGTCATCAATGTTAAACTTGCAATAGAAAACCACAATGTCTGCTTGCCTGTCATTTTATAATCTCTAAAGCGATTCCTGCTGTGGTTACAAACACATGATACATATGTATCAGATTCCATAAAATTTATTGAAAGTCTATTATTTCTTTCCGTGCTACTTACCAGTCTCAGCCATAAGAAAGTAGTGAGTATCTGTGTTTTTTCATTCTGAAATACAGTAAACAACAAGTAAACCTCACGTGAAGCTGATTGGTACCTCTTAGACCAGGTTAGAGTTAAGTCAAAAATGCAAATATCTATAACAATACATATGATCATACTGACCTGTGTTTACTGTGTTGGATATGTTGAATGAGTTACATTTAAGAATGGGAAAACAAAATTTAAATTTAGTTAGATTAAACTTACATGGAGCTATGGAAGCTATGAAAATAGAATTATTATATTATAATTGACAAAATGTTTATGTTAAAGATGTTAATAATTCATATAATGCATTCTTGGAAATATTTACACAAATTTATGATAATCATTGAAAAGTCATGTAAAAAGAAGAACAAGCTATATATGGATTTTATTAAGTGTCCAACCAAGGAAAAAGAGCAACAGTATAAAAAATATAAAAATAGACTAACATCAGTACTAAGAAAGCAAAAAAAGGATTACTATCACCAGCTACTGCAAAAATACAGACATGATATAAAGGGTACTTGGAGGATTATCAATAACATAATGAAAAATCATAAAGAGAGAGACTTCCCATTGTGTATCAAACATAATAACACAACAATAGAAAATAAAGAGGCTATTGTTGATGCCTTTAACCAGTATTTTGTTAATATTGGTCCAAATTTGGCTAATGAGCTACCAAAGTTTAATAAGGAATATATCAGCCCTACATTTAATAATATTAATACAATGTTTCTTGGAGGAGTATGTGACAGTGATGTTTTAGAAGTAGTAAGAAAGTTTAAAAATAAAAAGTCTACTGACTGCAATAATATTGATATGGCCCTTATCAAAGAAGTCATCCACTGTATTATTAAACCCTGCACCTACATTTGTAATAGATCTTTCTTAACTGGAACTTTTCCTGATGAAATGAAAATAGCAAAGGTGTTTCCAGTTTATAAAAGTGGAGATAAGCAAACACTATCTAACTATAGACCTATATCACTGTTACCCCAGTTTTCAAAAATACTTGAAAAATTGTTTATAAACAGGTTGGAATCCTTTCTTAATAAATATGATGATCTAAGTGAGCACCAAAATGGATTTAGGAACAACTGCTCCACATCCTTAGCTGTGATGGAGCTTGTTGAACATGTTGCAGTTGCAGTTGACCAAAAACTCAACACAGTGGGTGTGTTTATTGATTTGCGTAAAGCATTTGACACTATTGACCATGCTTTATTGCTGAAAAAATGTGAACAATATGGTTTGCGAGGGGTCACACATCAGTGGTTAAAGAGTTATTTAAGTAATAGATTTCAGTATGTACAAATTAACAATACACAGTCACAATTAGAAACAGTAATATGCGGTCTTCCTCAAGGTTCAGTTTTGGGACCAAAATTATTTATTCTCTATTTAAACAACATCTTCATAGTATCCACAATGTTGAAATTTATAACGTTCGCTGATGACACAAATATTTTCTGTTCTGGAAAAAATATGGATGAATTATTGCAGTCGGTAGAAAAAGAATTAACTGTGTTAAAGAAGTGGTTTGACTATAATAAGATATCTTTAAATGAAAATAAAACTAAATTTATGATATTTTCTGGTAATAGGACTCACAGTAATGCAAAGTTACAGTTAAATGGAGTTGAAATTGAAAGAGTCTATGAAACCAAATTCTTAGGTGTGATCCTAGATAATAAATTTAGTTGGAAACCACATATTGAATACATTAGAAGCAAGGTAGCAAAATCAGTCGGAATATCGGATGTAATAAATAAAAAAGGCTTGAGTATTATATATTCCTCCTTAGTTATGCCTTATCTGTCATACTGTTCAGAAATATGGGGAAATGCAAATAAAACAAACATAGATGTGTTAATTAAGTTACAAAAAAGAGCTATTAGACTTATTAATAAAGTAGGATATCGCGAACCAACCAACAAACTCTTTATTCAAAGTAATACCTTAAAATTCACAGATATTGTATATATAAAAATATTGGAAATAATGTACAGAGCATTTAACAAAAGTCTTCCATCTTCCAAATTATTTAAGTTAAGAGAGGGTAGATAATATAATAATCTAAGAGGCCTGTTTATGTTTGAATGTGGAAAAGACAGAACTAATGTAAAATCTAGATGTGTTTCAGTTATGGGTGTGAAATTATGGAATTCACTAAAAGATACTTCTCTGTTTAGCTTCAAAAGATCTTTAAAAAAGAAAATTGTTAATGATTATTCAGTTAGTATGTAAATCTTGTTAATACTGTGTAAAAAATGTATGTGCAGTATTGTATAATTATGTATACTGTTTTTATAATTTATAATGCTGATTCTTCAGGTATATGGTTAAATAGGGTAGGCAAATATAAGCCTTGGCTTCAGCCTACTCCTTTTTTGGTTATTTCATTGTAAATTTACCAAATAAAAAAATCATTCATTCATTCATTCATACAATACATATGATAATCCATAGTATGAATTTGAGTGGTGCTAGCACATATTTTGAAAATGCTGTTAGAGCCAACATCTGTTTCTAATTAACAAACTCACCACCCCCAGGACAGCATACAGAGTGAAGGAGATGTTGGTTATGGTGGGATTGCTGAGGTTCACTGCTGGCCTGAAGGATTGTAGGTCAAACACCGCCTGCATGGATTCATAGGTTGGACCACTGTGGCCTTGTTTGCAGGACAGTTTACTAAAACATAGAGACACTGACGATAGAGAAAGAGAAAAAACATATTTGCATTTATTACATCTTATTTGCACTTTCCCATTATCAATTAATGAAAATGAAGAGCTGTTTTCTAAATATTATGCTACTAAACAACTTAAAACAAAATGCTGTTTTTCTTTTACAAGTTTGCTTACAAACAAGGTTACTAACAAGGTTACTAAACTGATTAATATAAATCTGGAAATCATTATTATAAAAATCATTTGGACATAGCACTAAAAGATCTTTGAAAAATCATTATTTAATTAAACTGGTTGCCAAAAACTCTTATATACAATAACAACTCTATTCAAATTTGCTCAGGCAAAAAAAGAAAATATGACATTAATATATCACCGCATTGTAAGGGTCCTATTACTAAAATATTAACAGTACTGCTTATTATTCACATGAGGAGAAAGAGGATTGTTCAGTTGCAGAGCTAAACATGCATTAGTCTGGAAAACAAAATGCATACATAACTAAAAGCAATAAAGTAGTGAATAAAAATAGGTTATCATTACCTGAAATTAAGAGTAAAGCTGAGATGATGCAGATGCTCTGCTGAGACAGACTCATGCTGAATGTTTCTTATGAACCAAATATCCTCCACAACCACCAATCTAATTGTGTGTAAATCAAAGATAGTTCCTACTGCAGTGTAAATGCACACACACATGCATTTGTCTTAGCAAGATGTAGAAATTAATTCCCTGGAGACTTCCCCTAACTCTAACCACAACAACTACATGCCCAACTCCAGCCCAACCCATAACATAACCCTAACCTTAAACAAAGACTAAATCTCAAATTTGATGGTTTACATTTTAAAAAACAGCATCTTGTAGCTCAACATTAAATGAGTCCCCATAATGTGACTATGTGAACTTTTTTTATTCCTTACAGCATGAGTTATACACACACACATACACACATACAGTTGCATGCAGACTATACCTCTACAAATGAACAAAACAAGGGACTAATTAAAATAGGTATATGTTAATTTATTTGCCCTATTAACTATTACAATTGTGTATACTTTTTCTTTCAGTACAAACCTTTTCAAACTTTTAAAGCACAAACACGTTTACAGGCAGAATATGTCCTCTCCTTTGAAGGGCATTCAGTCCTGATGAATAGATATAAATGAACAGAAATTAAAAGGACAGAACTGAGTTATTGCCAGATCATAAGCACATACAGGGACATGTTGTTTTACACCTCTGGTAACAACTTGTTTTCATTTTTTTTTCAGCACCTACACGTCCAAATGGGAGTTAGAATCTGAATGAAGGTGTTATTGGAGCAAAACAACTGAGCACCTGTGACAGTGGAATTGTAGGGTTGTAGAAAATAGTAGCCTTGACGATATGGCAGCTACAGAAGTTTGGAAAATGGCGACATGGGGTACTAAATTTGATGGATTTACTGTTTATCAGTGTTAAGTAATGGGAAATGTTAATTCTGAAGGACTATGAGTCCTTCACATAACAGTTTTTGAACATGATGGATAGTATGTCGTGGTCTTGTGGTGCGTTTCATTTGACATGGTAAGTCAAATTTCCGACTTGGAAAGTCAAAAGAACAGCACTACCCCGACTTTGTGATCCAAGATGACTGCTCTGAGTGTCAACACAACAGTTTGTCAAATCTGCAGTTTATACCATTTATTATCACTTCGGTTTACTTGTTTCTCATATAAATTTTCGTACACAAAGTGCTGTCCAACTGCTGTCTGTGGACGAGTTGCTAAAGTGTTTAGAATGAGTAAATACACACAATGTGTTTTTTATCAACCTGCGTAACAATAGCTAACCTGGCTAATTGTAAACAATGGCTGGCCTTTTTCCGACATGTAACCTTATTTGAAGATGAGTAGTACTGTTTTTTAAATCAAATTTGTGCCCAATAAGTTTGATAACCTTATAACCTAACCAAAAGAAAGAGACACATTCCCTGATTTTCTGAAAAATCTAAGCTAGAAATAATGAATAAATACCTCATAGTAACAAGGACTGAAACAATATTTATTAATGTGCCATGTAGCTGTTGACAATATGCAAACTGTTGGCATATATCAATCTGTTTGTTATCTTGTATTTTATAACTACATATATATTATTAATGCATAAAGTAATAAAGAGCAGTACTTACAACAAACCTTAATTTAAATTTCAAATAAACTTTTTTACATTTACTCATTTGGCAGACACTTTTATCCAAAGCGACTTACATTTGAAGAACAACATACAAGCATCAACAAAGCATCAATACAGCAAGAAAGAGGTTCCCACTGTATAGGACCAGAAGTAACTGAAGCACCCCTTTACCTAACACCTTGCAATGTTTAGGATTTTAATAGGTCATCTTCTTTGCTTATTTTGTGAATAGTCATAATGTCCATATTACCGTGAAGCCACATGAAACAATGATGAAGATGAGCTCAGCAGGCTATCACTCTGTCATTTTCATTCTCAGTTAAGCTCCCACTGTGTTAAATGCCTCAGATTACAAAACTAATAAGTCAACAGTCTGCTCCATCAGATTGAGACATTCTGCTGGAGCAACATTAATTTATCATAATTTGGTGAAATGTGTAACCACCAGAGGCTTATATTGAGTCAATTGACTGATTGATGTGGCATTACTTAAACCGGTGGTGTATTAGTGTAATTAATGCTTAGATTGTACAACAGGTGCATTTGCTTTATTCTCATGTTTTCGTAATAGCTGACGCCAAGGCAAACACAAAGGTATGCAAGTGGCATATATATATATATACTACTGTATACAACCGTACTTTGGGGTCACTTAGAAATGTCCTTATTTTTGAAAGAAAAAAAATGTTCTTCAAAGAAGATTAAATTAATCAGAAATGCAGTCTAGACATTGTTAATGCAGTAAATTACTATTCTAGCTGGAAACGGCAGATTTTTTATGGAATACCTACATAGGTGTACATAGGCCCATTTCCAGCAACCATCACTCCTGTGTTCTAATGGTACATTGTGTTAGCTAATCGTGTTGAAAGGCTAATTGATGATTACAAAACCCTTGTGCAATTATTTTAGCACAGCTGAAAACTGTTGTGCTTCTTCTTTTTAGAGAAGCTATAAAACTGGCCTTCCTTTGAGCTAGTTGAGTATCTGGAGAGTCAGTATTTGTGGGTTCGATTATACTTTCAAAATGGCCAGAAAAAGAGAACTTTCTTCTGAAACTCAACAGTCTATTCTTGTTCTGAGAAATGAAGGCTATTCCATGTGAGAAATTGCCAAGACACTTGAGATTTCCAACAACAGTGTGCACTACTCGCTTCGGAGAACAGCACAAACGGGCTCTAACCAGAATAGAAAGAGAAGTGGGAGGCCCTGGTGCACCACTAAGCAAGAGAACAAGTACATTAGAGTCACTATTTTGAGAAATAGACACCTCACAAGTCCTCAGCTGGCAGCTTCATTAAATGGTACCCGCAAAACGCCAGTCTCAACGTCCACAGTGAAGAGTTGACTCCAGAATGCTGGCCTTTTAAACAGAGTGGAGAGAAAAAGACATATCTGAGACTGGTCAATAAAAGGAAAAGATTAAGATGGGCAAAGAACACAGACATTGGACAGAGGAAGATTGGAAAAAAGTGTTATGGACAGACAAATCCAAGTCTGAGGTGTTTGGATCACACAGAAGAACATTTGTGAGACGCAGAACAAGTGAACAGATGCTGAAGGAGTGCCTGACGCTATCTGTCAAGCATGGAGGTAATGTAATGGTCTGGGGCTGCTTTGGTGCTGGTAAAGTGGGAGATTTGTACAATAAACATATATTATTTGTACATAAAATGTCACTTGGTGCTTCAAATTTTTTACTGTCAAATAAACTACTGTCCCTGCAAACTAAATCAGCTGTCTGATCAAATATCTCACATCTTTTATAGTTAATGTCAAAATATAAATATATAAATAAACAATAAAAATATAAATATATCTCTAGTAAATGAGTTGAGGAAGACAGTGATTTGGTTGCTCTTTTCCTTTGGAGGGAGACAAATGGCAACAGCTAAATATTTTAACACAGGACACTGAGCCAGTGAGGCACCACACTGGAGCTTCTGAACTGGATCTTAGTGATAAACACCGTCTCCAGCAGGCTGGCCACCATCAAAGAGAGACCGATGGAGAAGAAAATGACTGCAGGAAACAACAACAGCAAAAATTCAGTACACTTTTCATTTCCAAGATGTGGCTTAGAGGAACAGTGCCACTAATCAGAATATGAGAAGCTCAGTCACTGTCTTCCCATGTCAAAGTGCCCTTAAACCTCTGTTTTAGTGGAATTTACCCTACCAATAGTTTTGGTTTCATTTGTACAGCTTTTGACACATATGTCTCTGAGATTATTGCTCTCACTCCAATACAACAGAGGTGAACAGAAAGTCGTCACTTAAAATATGTAATCGTAGCATGTCTTTAAAAAACTGTCACTGAATTCAGTGTTATTCTAAATAATATAATTAAATACTCACTTTAAACAGCTTTTACTGGTTCAACTTTCAAGTGAAGAAACAGTGCCTATCCAGACATTTGATAATGAACACTTTCCTTCCTTGTTCACATTGCCACTGTTGTTCAGTTGCCTGAAGCAGTCCCTATGTGTGTGGTCAAACTAAGCAGCTCTTAGCCTCAAAAGCACATGTGCAGTAGTAAATTTCATAAAGATGTGTATGTCCATATCCTTCAACTTTCTCTGGAATAAGATCACAGGTGTCACTTACTGATGAGGGGTGTCCTTCCACCAGTGGAAGGCAGCAGGTTGTTCATGATGAGCAGGAAAACTGTGTAGCCCAGGATGAGGGTCATCTTGAAGGAGGATCGGTCCACACTGTGGGGAGGCAGCAGGAAGCTGAAGAGTTGTGATGAGGAAGCAGCTGGGGATCAGGAGGTTCACCACATAGAGGAGTGACCTATGTCTTAAAATGAGCTGAGGAAAAGACATGAGTACAATGCTTTTGTGCTCCACTTTAAACTAATTGTGGATGGCAATGAAACAGCTTTGTTTAATTGTGTCATTCTTAAGCTGCACTTTGATTGATTTCTGATGGCCCACATATTTTTTCATTTCATGTTATTATAAAATGGTTAACTATGTTGATTTCTTCTATACTCACAGAAAAAACAGTACACTGTCATTAGTATATCGTCTATAATGTATGCAATTATGATTTTTAAAGGATCTTTATTAAATTTCAAACATGACAGAATACAGAGCAATTCCAAAAATACACACCTAAATAGCCTAAACATTATTAAATCAACACAGAATGATTAAAACAAACCTATACATTAATAAAGTGCTTAACCAACAGTAGAAAGTGCCATGTGCCAAGTGGTATGCAATTACCAGGCAGTGTGGAATTAGGTTTGATCAGCTATTACAATTCAAATTAAGTGATCATAGAACAACTAGAATAATGAAAAGTGCTTACAAAGTATTTGATCTGAGAGTAGTTTCCCACATCTTGCACCAGGGTAGAATGTTCCACAAAGATATCTATGAGATCCTACTGCCCATTGGTCTTCATCACATCTCTGGACTCTGCCAGGATCTCTTTAGATGAGACGCCTTGAACCATCCTTATGTCTGTATCTTAAATAACAGTTTACAGTTATAACAGTTGGGGGGCACGGTGGTCCAGTGGATAGTACTGTGTGGTTGCTGGTTCAAACCCTGGTTACCCCGGCCTTTCTGTGTGGAGTTTGCATGGTGTTTGCGTGTCACCTAATTTTCCTGGGAGACTCCAATTTTTCATTGCCCTCCCCCGGTTTCCTCCCGGGTCACTGCAGTATGATTAATGTTACAGTTAGGGCTGTCCCCGACTAAGGATTTAAATAGTCGAATCAGAATTGCCTATAGTTGACTGATAGTCGAATCATGTACGTGTGTTTGTGTGTTCGTATGCTTGTGTGCGGCCACTGCGAGCGGAGGAGGGGAGTGTAACACTAGCTCCGCTTTAATCTTGACAAGATGCAGACTCAGTGTCACTTACACTGTACATTTCCAGCTAAATTGAGTCTTATTTTTGACCCATTTCTCTCTCTCGCCTGCTATTCACCAGTCTTGTGCAGAGTTTTGCGTAAGCCCTAGTTACAGTAGTTGAGTGGTGGAGGCTACGCTGCTGACAGACTTGATTGTAGATGTACTTCTGAAACAACCTGGCAGTCCCATTGAAGGGTCCTTCATTTCTCCTTGTTCATCACTTACTTCCTGACTTCCTTCAATATTCTCTAATTTCGCTTATAGCAGCTAACGGTGCCCATTGCTAAATTAGATTAAGCACAAAACTAGTTAATGCCATTTTTATCCTTTGAAGAGCGCTAACTCTTTCAAAAGTGCAACGGTGTGAATGATAACTTAACCAATGTAATTTCAGTTTGTTTCGATTGATGTAAACTGAGCCAATTGGAAATCACTTGAGGGGAGGGTAGAAAAAGATAGTCGGAAGAGAAAGAACCACCGATGTGAGGAGGGACCCCGCCCACGGGAATTGCATCACCGCGCGGACATCTACCTACTGCACCTCGCCATTCTGCTGTATCGTCTACCAGCCTGTGGATTCTTTGGAACTGTCGGAGCGACGAGCCGCGTGAGTAAGGGCAGACTTTTCTGACCATTGAACTGTACTACCAGGGAGTTAAAAGATCACTCTTTCATATGTGCACCACCGTATGGGCCCCAACGTTTACAAATCCAAGCGCTTGGTAATAATTTGAACATTTTAAAGTTGAACTGTGATGGTACAGATGTGTATACTTGGGACTTTATTATACTAGAGTGGTACCTTTTGTTATTGATACCTGTACAGGTTACATTTATTTTCATTCAGTTCACACACACACACACACACACACAGTTTAATATTTTTTCTATTCCACCCTAAGAGAAACAAGACAAGGAAGTGTTACTTGAAGAGTACCAGAGTGGTTTGATAAAGCATCTTTTTGGCTATTTGTCAATATATTAAGGGTTCATGTAAGGTTTAAGCTCTGAACTTGTTTTTGAGAGTACCGGGAAAGAAAAAATAAATGTGTGTTCCCCTTTTTCATACTATATACTGTTGTTGTTCATATTTGACTTACTTATAAGTACTTACCATTATTCTGGGGAACTTCAGTACAGTTCTGAAGGTGAGCTTAGTAGTTCCACAGTGGAGGCACCACGCTATTATTGTTCTTACACACATTGTTTATTTGTTGTCTATGCCTACTTATCCTGCCTGAAGTCACTTACCAAATATTAGTAAACAGGGAATATTTAGCCAGCTCGCCATCAACAGCTAAGAACCCAGGATCCTGTTTAACACACTTTTAATATAGTAGCCCGGTGTGATAGTAAGGTACACCTTAGGTCTTGTTTGATCAGCTCTACTGGTGTCAGTAAAGGGTTACAATAATTTGATGAGTCACAACCGTCACAACCCCCCCAAAATTTGACACCTGAAAAATCCACCATGTGCTCCTGCTGCTGCTAAAGCTAGCCTCAGGTTGTGCTGCGCTCCCTATGGGTGCGCTGCTAACACTAGCCTCCTCCGGTCTCTGGTTAGCTTGCTTGTCATCTTACACAACTTCTTCAGCCTGATTCACTTCCTGGCTCCTTTTGAATAGATGGCACATCTCAATAAAGACACGCCTCCCTCTTCTCTTCTTCTCTGTTTCGTTTGCTTTTACAACCACCACTTCTCTCACTCATTTTGAGCACGATAACTATCTTATTCCCACAGTCCGCTTGATTCAGCACTGGGTTATGAGATGACCGGGCTTTTACGTGCTTTCTACACTTGGGCTTGACCAATGATATAATTTGGTTTAAATTAAAAATATACCAGCCTGCTTTGTAATTGGGTTTATATGATGTCGATATCTGAAATGTAAACTATAAAAAAGGAAAAAGGGAAAAAAAACATTTTTACTTCCCCTCGCTTGGGCACGTGCCCAGATTGCCCATTGGATAATCCAGCCCAGTGTGTATGTATGGACATTTGTGGAATCTTTTGCCCTGTGCCTTCTTTCATTCCCATCAGAGCCTGAGTTTTAACCCTGACAGAAGCCTCCCTGTGGACTTCACAATTACTCCTTTAAATTAAGAGCCAGGAACAGCTTTAAATGTTTTAGTTGTCGGTTGCTCTGGGCCAAATGCTTTGAATTGCCCTTGGGTGTGCACGTCCTCTGGCCCAGCTGAACTGTTTTGAGTACTTCTGTTCATTTCTACTGAAGTAAATATCAAAACTTATTTATTTCTTCACTTCTCTACCGGGAAATATACAATTTCCACCACAGTTTCCGTTTGGTCAGTAGGCTTCATCTTCAGGGAATATGGTGCGTTCCATTTGAAATGGGAAGTCAGAATTTCCGAGTTCAAAGGTCAAAAGTTCAAAGGTCAAAATTTCAAAGGGAACGCCCCCTTAAGTCGGAATCCCGACTTCAGAAGTCGGGAGAATCGCAATACCCCGACTTCGTGATCCAAGATGGCTATCAACAGTTAGTGAAAGCTCTAGTTTATACTGCTTATTAGCACTTCTGTGTACTTGTGTCTTATAGAAATGTCACAAGAGTCATGCTGCTAGCATGGCTGACAATACAGTTCACTAGTCTGGTTAAGAAAGCATACACCAATTAGCCCCATTATGACCACAGGTGAAGTGAATAACATTGATTATCTCATTACCATGGCACCTGTTGCACCTTACAGCTACTTACAGGATTTAATGGATCTGCCGCTAATGTCTTGATGCCAGATACCAGAGCACATCTTCAGAGGTAGTGGAGTCCGTGTCTCCACAGGCCAGTGCTGTTTTGCTGGCAAAAGGGATCTACACAATATTAGGCAGGTGGTCACAATGTTATGGCTGATCAGCGTATATTGATGAATCACTCTCCACATTACATTGATAAGGAATCAGCATTAATTCAATGTTCAATAGCAGAGTTAGCATTGGTCAAGCAAGTTCACAGAGAACCACGTTAATATATAAATTTACAAGAATACTGTTTATGCAAAAAAATACATATTTTGATAAATAAGTGATATTTAGTGATTTGCACAAAGCTATGTCCTGGAATACAAAAGTAGATATAAAATATAAATACGATTTTTTACACCACTCTTAGGCATCTTAGATTGCATTACCAGTAAACAAAGGTGAGACTGTGTTTTAATAACATAACTGAGGCAATGAAGGTTTATTGAAGACAGAATGCCACATGTCATGATTGTGAAACATGGGTTTATTCCCTAATTCTCATGTAATATTATTTTACATAAAACATTTCATGTGGACATCCTGTCAACCCCAAACTTATCTTCATATCAAAAAAAAGAAATTCTGGTCAAAATATAACCTGGCTGTAGGCAGTCGGCTTGATCTCATGAGGTTATTGTTGCCTGTGTTTGTGTGACGCCACAACACAGAAGCGAGTCACAACCACTGCAGACTAATTTGGTGCAGGCCTAGCTCAACTAAAATGAACTTCAATAAAGGAATAGAAATAAAAATGGATAACATGAATCACAGAAAAAGTACATTTTATTATCATATGTTAAAACAATATTAGTTTTTTTTATTGCATTATTCGGCATGGAGCTTTCAGGTTGAATTATAGAGGTAAGAGAATCGAACCCTCTGCTCTGCTCAGATTTATGATCAATGATTTCTGATTTATGACCAATGGCAACAACATAGCCTCTGCTTTCAAAATATGACCTGAACCAACCAAGGACTGTATGGGATAATCCTACCACTCAAGACATGTTACTGTAGGACTATGTGGTCGAGGTGGTAGAAGATAATCCTACTTTAGAAGTATTTCTAGACAGAAGCATCAAATGCTGCACTTAGAATCAGCAGTACAAGAACTAATGTTTTAACTGAACCAGTATTTGAATGTGCATCTTCATCAGTACTGTCTGGACGTTGTGTTGTGATTGGAAGCCAAATTTAACTTTGTCCAACAGGCCATTTACATTCAATAAATTGTTGAGTTGAATAAAAACAGCTTTTTCAATAATTTTCCCAATTAAATTATTATTCAGTAGAGTCCAGGATGTCTCTTTAAAAGGGACGAAATATCTGCAGTTTTCAAGGTGTTTTGAGGAAAAAAAAGATGCTTGACAATCGGATGAGCTCCTGATAACACCTGATAACCCCTCACTTTCAGCTCATCCATTGCAAAGCAACTTAACAACTAGGACAGAACAGCCTAATTGATGTCTGTGAAGATTCTCAGTCATCCAGGTCATAGTTATCCAAAGAAGGTTAAAGTCAAGGGCAACTGGACTTGATTGAAGATACTAGAAGACGTTTCATCCCTCATCCAAAGGACTTCTTCAGTTCTGACTGACTGGTAGGGAAACTCAGTTATTTAACCTCAGTGGGGTCGTTTGCCAGGATCGTTGATACTGCTGGTTCATTAGTGTTTGTGGCTGTTGTAATGACAGTCGTTATGGTTGGTGAACGACCATTGTTGGGATCCTCACCTGAGGCCAATAGGTTACGTTTGTAGAGTTTCCTGGGAAGTGATGAAAGGACCGCATTGTTAGTGGGGGATAAGTGGTGGCGTAGACCCCCTCCTCTGTTCAGCGACGGCTTCTCAGCCCGGGTGTAGATGGCTTCCTTGACACCTCTTTCAAACCATCCATCTTCTCTGTCTAAAATGTGCACCTGGTGGTCCTCAAACGAGTGTCCCCTGTCCTTCAGATGTAAGTAAACAGCAGAGTCTTGACCTAAGGAGTTGGCCCTTCTGTGTTGAGCCATGTGTTTGTGTAGTGGTTGTTTAGTCTTCCCAAAATACAGGTCTGTGCATTCCTCACTGCATTGGACCGCATACACTAGATTGCTTTTCTTGTGCTTGGGGTTGCGGTCTTTGGGGTGTACCAGCATCTGTCTTTGTGTGTTCTTGGGTTTAAAAAACACAGAGATGTTGTGTTTGTTGAAAATCCTCCTGAGTTTCTCTGATACTCCAGACGCGTATGGTCAACCAAGTCCAGTTGCCCTTAACTTTAACCTTCTTTGGATTGTACAGGATCTCTGTGGTGGTGTAGTGGTCTTGTTCCATTGTTTTGAAATTGAGGAATTTGGGGTCACTCTGATATTTTAGATTTTGTCCTTTAAGAAAGATGCAAAATAATAACATTTTGACAGAGAAAATATCAGAGACTAACTGTGTTTGGGGATTAGTTATCTTATCAACAGCAGAAAAAAAACACATAGAAATAGAATTTTTTTTTTGTTAATGATGATGGTGATGACAATAAAGAATATACAGTTATTGTCCCTAAACCATTATATTGTACTTAGTTATTGGTCCATCCTCTTGGATACAAAACTAGCAAAATTGCATAAACATGGTTTACTAAGCAAAATCAAACAGAAAAAATCTGAACAAACACTACAGAAACAACACCTACTAATAAATGGTGGCAGAGGCTTTGTTTTGCCAACTACTTCTACTGCTTGCTCTTGAATTTGTTATTTAGACATCCTAAGAATTGATCCTAGCAATCATTCACAGCTGACCGATGTCTAGTTAGGACTGGTTGATCCAGACGCACCACATGAAGATGATGACCAGGGCATAACAGGAGATGAGCAGCAGATAGATGCGAAAGAGCAGGTAGTCGAGGACATATCCTACGTGGCACCACTTGTCCTGCAGCTCGCTCTCCTTCTGCAGCTTGGTGAGGTGGTCACGAAGGTCTCCTAGATATTGACAGATCTGTTGTAGCTCAGGCAGAGCAGCTGTACCTGGCAGGAGATTAGCAATAGAAGGGATGACAGTCTACACTGAGTGAGCTGTAACTGTTATAGCTGCTTGACTCAAACTTTCATTCCATGTATTCAGACGTTATATATACAGTATACTTATATAAACTCAGTGTGTGTGTGTATAAAATTTCACAAGCTCAGGTCCTCTGCCAGAGGCACAGTTTCAGGATTCTGTGCAGTCTCTTAGCTGTTCCTAGTACTGCACTCTTGGCTGGAGTCACTCTCCCAGTTTGGGTGTCACAGCCCCCAGGGCTCTGATTACCACTGGCACCGCTGTTGCTTTTACTCTCCACATCCTTTTCGAAAAGTGTTCAACTGATTATTCACTGTTATAGGCATGTCATTATTATTATTTCTGTGTTTATATATAACCTCCAGTATTTTCAAGGTCAGGCCACTGGGCAGCTCCAGTTGGCAAAGTAATGTTTGTCATTTGAGTCTGTTTAATTACCTCCAGTGCTGGCTGGGTGTTGGGCAGGTGTCTGGCTTGCTGGTTGGATGATCCACGGCCCTGAAACGCCATTTGAGCTGTCAGGTTTATCCTTTTGTGTTACAGACGGGGGCTGGACATCCTCCGACCATCGGTAGCAGATGAGGTTGGCGATGTATTTGAGCACAACCACCCTTACCCAGTGGGGGACCTCTTGATATTTCATGGAGCTGTGGTGGAGGACATTGGTAATGACGACTGTCTCCAGTAGACTGATGACCATGAGGGCCAGACACACAGAGAAATAGATACCTAGATTGAAGGATAGATTGAGAGATCAAAGGGTACACATTAAACATGTCAAATGGAAAACTTATTTCCTCAGTACCAGAAGACAGCCATAATGTATCTGCAGGGAGCAGATAGAGTTGCTGGTCAGTTCAATTTACTCAGTGACTCAGTCTCAGTCTTTTACAAATTTCTCAGATTTCCAGCTTTCAAAACTCACGTTCAAGAACATAATACAGTATAACAAAATATTGTATTGCCTCACCAGCAAAAGTGTGAAGTCTCTGTTTTAATTAATTTGCTTACCTATCTGTATTGTCAAAATGGAATTTTTAGTATTTGTGTTAATTGAAAGTCACCATCGATCAAGTGCATGGGTCACTTTAACAACTCAGTTATTTAACAAATTCTTATTTTTAATCATTTGTGTTGCACCTGTGTGGGATGCATGGGAAAATCTAGTTTCCTTCTCTATGATGGAGCATGTGCACAAGACGTGATGTGTTGATGTATTACAAAAAATTAACTACTGTATGCTGTTTTGTAGTGTATTATTGTAGCATGGCAGACCTAGTCCTGCAAAATGTCTCTGGCCCTTTCAGCAGTCCATAAAAAGTAATTACATTTCTGTGGTCCCAAATAAGAAAACAATAATAGTTATGCAGCACAATAATTTCAGTATGTATGTTTTGGTGCTACCTTTACTCATTGGGGTGACTCCAAGGAGCACTGTGTCAAAAGATTACTTCTTTTTTAATTGACAGGTACAGCATCTACTGCAGAAATCTAAAGTGAAAGACCCCATGTGTGGTTTCAATTCATAATTTCTAAAAATTGTTTACCATATTGATAAAACTAAATTAAATAGGTTCAAAATATATTACACTGTATGTTCTTTATAATTAATTTGTAGTTCCCACCATCGTGTTGAGAACAGAATACCAGAATTACTTGGGTCATGACAATTTTGGGATGTAAAAATTGATATGCTGACCATTTTCATTCTGACTATTTTGATTACTTTCAGTTATTTGTATCTATGTTAATTGGTAGTTGCATTGTCAGATAGTTAGACAGTTATATAGTTTGGCAAAATCACAAAAGCAAAGGGGAAAAACTTAAAACTGCGTTAATAGATTTTTTGGCCACTTTGGGGGCAACAGAAAACACAACACTGCAAATTATCACCTGATAGACTTATAATATCTAACATGTTGGCAAACAGACTTTTTACACATTTACATACATGTGTGATGTCTTTCAAATTCCACACAGTCATTTGATAATATTGGTTAAATGAAAACATTGATAAGTGCAGCTTTAAGAAAACGGCTTGTGGTGGGGGTCACCACTTCTGACCTATGATGGGCGTGCCGTTTGCTGTGCTGGGCAGCAGGTTGTTCATGATGAGCAGGAAGACGGTGTAGCCCAGGATGAGGGTCATCTTAAAGGTGGCGCGGTCGACACTATGGGGGGGCAGGTAGAAGGACAGGATGTCGATGAGCATGAGGAAGGAGCTGGGGATCAGCAGGTTGACCACGTAGAGAATTGGCCGGCGTTTTATGACCACCTAGTGAAGAGTCAGTTTGAAGAATCTCAACACATTTACTGTACAGGACATCAATAACCTTCTTCTAACAAAATGTTCATGGTAGACTACTTATCATAACATATAACAAACTATCTTTACTATCTAAGGAGGGAAATGTAAATGTAAATACTCTGTATTTGTATAGCTCCTTTCTAGTGTTTTTGCGACCCAGCGTTTACACTATATTGCATTGACCATTCACAGGCATTCATACTCTGTGGAATTTTCAATTCTTTCAATTAACGGGCAACCTGCTGTACCTCCTGAGCCACCGCCAATATATAGGCTAAGATAACATGTAACAAATGTAATACATGCACCAAGTTAAAAAGAGTACTAATTAACAGTAATTATTCTTGAGGAAACATTTGTACTTTGTATTGTTAGTTCTGTGTTAAATATAATATATATAAAATGATATTTTGGTCCTTTGTAGCAGAAACAAGTTGTGACACAACATATCATCACCTTTTAAGTTACGGCAAACTTGTTAGCAAACAGTTTGCACATGTAGTAATTATGGACACCATTATTATTTATTTGAATGTAAGACAAATATTAATCTTCTTTAGCTGCTAAAGTCTCCAATATGATATTTTATATATATATATATATAATATATATATATGTGTGTGTATGCTAGTTGCTATATGTCTGCTGTTCGGTGCTGATCAGGTAGTGTTGTTGTTGTTGCCTGCTGCTGCAGCTGCCTGCTGCTGCAACAACGCTATGAGAATGGTGAGAGTAAACCATATTAGTAAAGTTGCAGGCTGGACAGTTAAACACTGAGCTGAAACTCAATATAAAGCTCTGTAAAGCTGAGAATAGTTGCTGATTTAGATGATAATGCTCCAGTGTCTCCTCTAGGATTTTTTTCAGCAGCAGGGGCAGGCCAATCTGTCTTATAGCCAGATGTTTTGCATACAGCTGTTACATTTGCAGATGTAAGAATAGTAAACTCAGGGGTTTTCCTCACCCAGAAGGTGATGATGTCCAACTCGTCAACCCCAAACTGGAGGATGGAGGTCTCCCCCAGTATGTCCACCAGCTCCCACTCTCCACTGGCTTCCAGGTAACGCTTTGAGTTTTCAGACATCTCCTTAAAGGTCAGGGCCGGACTCACCCTCAAGTCCTTTACTGTGAGAGAAAGAGCTATTAGTGTGCAGAATTATTAGGCAACTAAATTACAAAAATAATTCCTATCAAATGACTTAATTCTCAATTCTTAGAGTAAGTGTAACAACATAAAATGATAATTAAATAACAATTTTGGCCTTTCTTCCTTCTTCCTGTGCCACTGCTTGAAAAAATTATCTACCAGAAACTGGCAGTAGGTTTGGGAGTCAAGTTTCAGTCCATCTTTAACCTAAAAAGGTCCAACTATCTCATCCTTAATGATAGCTGCCCATACCAGTAGCCCTCCTCGACCCCGAAGTCAAAGTGGTGCCCTGTGTCCATCAGTGATCCAACAATTAGTAAGAAAGAGGCGTGGTCCTGTTCCTGAACTTTAGTTACATTACTGCATTTAACTCTTGTTTTTGGCCCATTTTACCAGAGGTAATGAAGGTACAAGGTAAATGAATAACAAAATAATAAAGCTGCCTAATCATTATGCACACCTTGATACAAGGTGTGAGTCACTTTCACCACACCCTCCCCCATTACACAAATACTGTACATATCACCTGAAAATGATTAATTCCAATGAGCATTCAAGTTTATATGGTTTGGAGAAATTGTGCATAGAAATAATAATCGGAATCGGAATACTTACTTGCCTAATAATTGTGCACTCAGTGTTAAGCGTAGCAAATGACTTGGTGAGTTTATGACTGTGTAAATGTCTTACTGGTGTGCATGTAGGAGCCAAATGTAAATGTGCAATTCTGCACGTCAAAAGGAAAGCTGAAGATCTCCAGGTTGCAGGCTGAGACAAGCCTAAGCATCCTGTCCCAGCGGATGCGACCTGTGTAGTTCAAGTAGACGTAAGGACACGCTTGGGAAACATCATCATCCACACTGGGATGGTTGAATGTGGAGAAGTCAGGATGAAGTTAAAAAAAAATAAACAAACACAGTGACAGAAAAATTAGTGCGATGGTTAATTCAATGAGACTCCATGGGGAAACAAACAGAAGTAAAATCACTTTCACAATTCATACAATTTTTCTGCTCCCTCAACTTCACATGGTGAATTTTCAAACATGTTTAACTAGAGCAGTGGTTCTTAAACTGGGGGGCATAGAGCCACTTTAGGGGGTCGTGGATGTTGAGCGGTCCTAAAGTTGCATGAATATGATTCATGTGGTGACAAAAACAACAAACAAAAGTGCTCTGATGTGATCAAGGCTACTTTGCTAACCTGAATCTTGTTTATTTCAATTGTCTGTATTATTAATGATTGATTAAATCCACTATTGCTGGGGTGGGTGGCATAAACCTTTTTTGGAAGGGGGGCGTGACAGATAAAGTTTGAGAACCAGTGAATTAGGGGGTGAGTACAAAACTCTCAAGGATCCATCAAAAAGGAACAAAAGCTTTTACAGTTGGAGAACTTACAACTCATACACAATGATGTCCGGAGACCAGAGCCGACTCACAGGGAGAGAAATCCTGGTGACGCCGTCACACTCATCAGGGTCCCAAACTAGGAACTCATGGTGCCAGTACTGCAGTTAATTAGTCATCAATGTTAAACTTGCAATAGAAAACCACAATGTCTGCTTGCATGTCATTTTATAATCTCTAAAGCGGTTCCTGCTGTGGTTACAGACACATGATACATATGTATCGAATTCCATAAAATTGATTGAAAGTCTATTATTTCTTTCCGTGCTACTTACCAGTCTCAGCCATAAGAAAGTAGTGAGTATCTGTGTTTTTTCATTCTGAAATACAGTAAACAACAAGTAAACCTCACGTGAAGCTGATTGGTACCTCTTAGACCAGGTTAGAGTTAAGTCAAAAATGCAATGATTAATAACAATACATAATGTCACATGAATTCAAGTGATGCATGCACATATTTTGACAATTTTATTAGAGCCAACATATGTTGATCTACATTTAAATTGCCTGACATTCCCTATGTCAGCTATAGTGGAGGTTCTGAATCTGGATTCAGGTGCTCTTTGTATTTTTCTTAGATTGCTAATCGATGAACTCACCACCCCCAGGACAGCATACAGAGTGAAGGAGATGTTGGTTATGGTGGGATTGCTGAGGTTCACTGCTGGCCTGAAGGATTGTAGGTCAAACACAGCCTGCATGGATTCATAGGTTGGACCACTGTGGCCTTGTTTGCAGGACAGTTTACTAAAACATAGAGACACTGACGATAGAGAAAGTTTATAAAACACTTTATTTTTGCATTTATTACATCTTAATTGCACTTTTAAACAATTAAACTTTCCCATTATCAATGAAAATGAAGAGCTGTTTTCTAAATATAAAGCTATACTAAACAATAAACAAAATGCTGTACTTTTCATTTACTGGTTTGCTTACAAACAAGGTTACTACACAGATTATTATAAATCTGGAAATCATAATTATTTGGACATGGAACAAAAAAGAGCTTTCAATAGTCATTGTTTCATTAAACTGGAAGCCAAAAATCTTGAGTAATTTTATCTTGATATGATTTCACATGGCACAGCTAATACTGTAAGATAGTAGATGACATCCTTTAATTACTTCAACATGTTCTTCTTATCATAATTTACAACTCAAATTACCTAAAATATTCCTTTATTTTGAATTCAACACAAAACATAATTGATCACAAATTTGTAATACAGTGGATTGATACTTGATAGAAGAATGTTTTCAGGGTTTGTTCTTCATTTATACATGCTTACATACAATAATAGTATATAAAAATTTGCTAGACTGGTAGATCATTGGAATGTTACAATACAGTCTGACAGTACAATAACTAATACTAAAATAATAACAGTGCTGCTATTCACATGAGTAGCAAGAGGGATGTTCAGTTGCAGAGCTAAACATGCATTAGTCTGGAAAACAAAATGCATACATAACTAAAAGCAATAAAGTAGTGAATAAAAATGGGTTATCATTACCTGAATTTAAGAGTAAACTTGAGATGATGCAGATGCTCTGCTGAGACAGACTCATGGTGGATGTTTCTGATGAACCATCAGCCACCAATCTAATTGTGTGTAAAGCAAAGATAGTTCCTACTGCAGTGTAAATGCACACACACACACATTTGTCTTTGCCACTTAGCAGGATGTAGAAATTAATTCTCTGGAGACTTCCCCTAACTCTAACCACAACCACTACATGCCCAACTCCAGCCCAACCCATAACATAACTGCATGCAGACTATAACTCTACAAATGAAGAAAACACAGGACCAATTAAAATAGGTATATATTTTTTTGCCCCATTAACTATTAAATGTATGTTTTTTTTTTCTTTCAGTACTAACCTCAAGTTCAAACTTTTATATCACAAACACGTTTACAGGCAGAATATGTCCTCTCCTTTGAAGGACATTCAGTCCTGATGAGTGTGTGTGTGTGTGTGTGTGTGTGTGTGTGTGTGTGTGTGTGTGTGTGTGTGTGTGTGTGTGTATATATATATATATATATATATATATGTGTGTATATATATATGTGTATATATATGTATGTATATATATATATATATAGATATAAGTGAAAAAAGATAATAGATAAAAAATAGATAAAAATGAACAGAAATGAAAAACACAGAACTGTGTTATTGCCAGATCATAAGCACATACAGGACATGTTGTTTTACACCTCTGGTAACAACTCCTTACTATTTTTTTTTTTTTCAGCACCTACACTCCAAATGGGAGTTACAATCTGAATGAAGGTGTTATTGGAGCAAAACAACTAAGCACCTGTGACAGTGGAATTTGTAGTTGTAGAAAATAGTCACATATGTGTATCAGTAATTTTGAAGTCACAGAGAAGAAATGCTTTTAGGAGCTGCAAACCCACAAAAACAACATTTACTTCTTGCTGATGTACAAATCCTATGCTACAAATTACAAATTAATAAACTCATACACTCACATTTTTGCTATACTTGTGGCAGTGAAGATGGCGCAAAACACATTCACAAACGTGAAGAAGTTTGAAGTCACTGACAAAACTTGCACATCCACAAATGAATATGTGAATTCATGCAATGAGAGTTGCTCACCTGTAGGATATTCTCTCATAAATGATTAGTTTTCTTCTTTGAGCACAAACACAAGGCAAAAACTACAACTGCTTGAATTTACTGCTACTAAGTCTCAAATATTGTTTTTTTTCTCATAATTGACAAGATCTACGCACTCTCAATATACCAATCAGATGACGCCACTGTCATGCCACTGCTTAACTGTGATTAGTCAGGATGATGCCAAGGGAAGCCAGCCGCTGTCTGGCTTCATGCCAATCAAATCACAGCATGCGATCAACGTCATTCAGATAAAATAACGGGAGCTGTTAGCAGCTTTAGCTGGTGCAGTTATGGAGGGTGGAGATTTGGAGTTTTTAGTTATAATTAGGGATGCAAATTATCGATTAATTCATTAATCATTAGTTGATTGACCTTATCGATCGATTAATGATTAACTGATAAGCAGCTATTTTCAATCAATAGTGTCTTTAACATAAAAAACAAAATATTGCTTATATACTGAGTAAAAATGCATGTTATATTGCTCAATTGATGTTTTATTGTAGTTGAAGTGTTTGACCAACCTGCCAGCAGCTGCAATTACTCGGTTGACACCAGCAGCAGCGAATCCGTTGTTGACGGCCAGATTTAAGAAGTATGTGCAAAGCAAGAAACTGATTTCCAACTGACTCGTGCGGGGTTGTTTGCTGAGACGATGTTTTCCGAGCGTTGTCATGCACACAGGCTATTACATGCCCAGTGAGTCCCCATGACTCCACAGCCTGGTTGAGTTTGTCAGCTAAATCATCAGCTTTATGTCTCTCTGAGAGGCTCTCCGTGAGAAGGACTGCTGACTTTACCTGCCAGTCGTTTTCAGTGTAGGACAAGTGATTGTAATGTAGCTTTCTGAAGTCAGTGACGTCCAACAATCTGTCGTCAGAGCCACATTAGCCGCGGCTAACTGTGTTTTTAGCTCAGCCTTCTTGTTTTTGTAGCGTGCTTCCAAGTGGGTAGTTATGGTCGCTCGAGAAGGGATATTATATCCTGGCTCCATCAAGTGTATTAACTCCCGAAATCCCTCACTATCAGTGGTGCTAACTGGCATCATATCTTTTTCGATCATGCCGCAAATCCTCTGAGTAATGCCCTCCGCTTTCCTGTGGTCACATACTCGCCTTCCCACCACAGCAGCGATTGTAGGTTGTGAACGCGACAGACTTCCTCCCTGCAACACGGCTGCATGCAAGTTATGAAGGTGGTATCTTAGCAAACTCGTAGAGCTGTTGTACTTAATCGTAGAACCGCAAAGTTTGCATTGAGAGTCTTTGTCATCATTAATTAATTTGAAATGCTTCCACACTCCACTCCGTTTTGACCGCCTCATGTTTGGTTTCTTTTTTGCCGCCCCCAATTTGGTGTCGGGTCTCTTGCCGCCTGCGAGAATCTTGTGTCACGTTCGCATTGTTCAATTAGCCAACAATTAATTTAATTTAATCGAGCAAATTCTTGTAATGAGAAGTAATCGATAATCGATTAACCGTTTACATTCCTAGTTATAATTAATAGTTTTACTAAACTACTACTACAGCAGCAATTTAAGATTAAATCTGACGGAAGACCAACGCCAAAACTGGAGCTGGGCGTGGAGAGAAGAAGGGGGTTTTGGACGTTCAATGAGGAAAACTATATCCGTACAGTGTGGCTAGCTGGTAGCGCCAAACTTCAACTGATCCTGTTATTGCGGAGGACGAAAAGCCAGTGGGAAATTTTATAACTTGGTTATTGACCACTTCGCCACCATGACAGACAGGAGAATGCCCTTCCTTTTCAAATAGGGTGAGTGAAATGACACCTCCTTCTCTCTCTGAACTTAACTGAACTGCAGCTATTTGTGCGATTCTTAATGTGGTCATATTGTTTGTTTTGTTTGCTTGCCTGAATTTAGCTGTGAATGAATAGTCAGTTGAAGTAACCTTATTGTTTTTACTATGGTTGTGTACGCATAGATAATGAGCACCACAGACAGCACCTGCCACAGGGCACTGGGCCAGGTTAGGCTACCTGAATAATAGTTTTTACTCTGTTGGTCGGGTATTCGGTTGTTAGTCTTCAGTGATATTGTGAACATTTGGCCAAGCATTAAGAAGTATCTAGGCCTATTTGATACATGCACCACTGCTATTATGCAAATGTCTTCAATCGTCTTCTGATTGAGCTTGTGAATGCTTCTTTTATTCTTAACCTGCACCATAAGCCGCGGGCTATGTATGCTATTTGGGGTGAGAGAGAGTGAGCGAGAGAGAGCGCAAGTCTCGATAAATGCAACTTTCAGCGTGTGTATTGATAACAGATAGTGCACATCTTTAAAGTTTGATTAAATTTTTGTAAAATTATACCCTGCACTGTAATAGCACAATGCATTAGATAATTGCCCTCCAAAAAGGACATCCCCTCTGACTTGGCTTCCTCCAAAATTTACCCCACCCCATGCCACTGATCATTTTACCAATCCAGTTGATATGAAACCACGCCCACTTCCGCATGACGAAAGCCTCAATGTAGTAGTAGTAGTATACAATGGCTAGTAGCTTGGAAAATAACGACATGGGGGACTGAAATTTGATGTTTAGTTTACTGTTCAGACTGTTGAATAATGGGAAAACTTAGTGGTCATAATATACTAATTTTCAGGTTAATAATTTCATTTAGGAGTTGTACCAGAACAGGTTTGCATGGTTCCATTTAAAAAAAAAACATCATATTTTTCGACATGCTGCACATTGCTGCAGCACCTCTTTTCACCCTGTGTGTTTCACTGAGCTACCAAGGGAAAATCTCACTTCTATAAGATTTTTGGTGGGAGTTGCACATGCGCAGTACCTAGGTAACTACTAGGCAATCAGAAGCAGAGTAGCGCAGGTCCTGGCAAACAAGGAAGTGTGATCCAAAACAAAGCCGCTCCAGCTAGTAAACACAGTTTTGGTTCAGCCATTTATAATCCCGAAACACAGGCAGAACATCCCGAACCAGCTTCACAACCTAGACTGGAGCAAGATGTTGCCCCTCATCCTGTTTTAATGAAGTAAGGGTCATTTCCCCAGACTTCAGTCTGAAAAGAGGCTAAAATAATCAGTGACACATCCCTACAATGGGACAATTCAAACCCCATAAACTGTTACACTAACAGGTGTTAAAATCTGTAGGTTGGACTTTCCAATCAAGAATTTGAAACAACAGGCACTTGAAACTTTTGTCTTTTGTAGCCTCACTTTACTGATAAAACAGGTGTATTTTTCATATAAGGCATACATCACATCCACTGATAAAATGAGAAATATCTCTCAACAAATATCAAATTTTCCCTTTTACTAGCTTGCACACAGCGGCCTTCAGTTAACTAAACCATCACAGTGCCATGATGGCAAGAAAGTGTGTAAAGATAACTATAAAGTTGTCTTTGCACATTTTAGGTGGCAAATACATCAATGAGGTAAAAACAATTTTTTGTTATTGAAGTTGTAACCATGCTAGCAGAGAAGGGCAGGTCTTAAGAAACAAGGTAGTGTGATCCAAATCAAAGCTACTTCAGACTGCAACCGTAACCTAGCAGATGGTATAATGGTGCGTTCCATTTACCTCGGAAGTCGGAGGTTGATGGCGTTCCGGTTAACAAGTCAGAAAACTTCACTCAGCCAGCTGTTGTTTACAACTAGCCAGGTTAGCTATTGATATGCTGGTTGATTAAAAAAAACGCATTGTGCGGTATTTACTCAACACTGTAGCAACATGACCACATACAGCTATTGGACAGCACTTTGTGTACGAACATTTCTATGAGATACAAGTACACAGAAGTGTTAATAAACAGTATAAACTAGAGCTTTCACTAACTGTTGATACCCCGACAGTCACAAAGTCGAATCCAACCTCACTGAGCTCGAGCTGTTTTGCGAGGAGGAATGGGCAAAAATTTCAGTCTCTCGATGTGCAAAACTGATAGAGACGTACCCCAAGTGACTTACAGCTGTAATCGCAGCAAAAGGTGGCGCTACAAAGTATTAACTTAAGGGGGCTGAATAATTTTGCACGCCCAATTTTTCAGTTTTTTATTTGTTAAAAAAGTTTGAAATATCCAATAAATTTCATTCCACTTCATGATTGTGTCCCACTTGTTGTTGGTTCTTCACAAAAAATTACAGTTTTATATCTTTATGTTTGAAGCCTGCAATGTGGCAAAAGGTCGAAAAGTTCAAGGGGGCCAAATACTTTCGCAAGGCACTGTATATTCTTTTATGAAAAGATTGATATTCATTGTAAAGAAAAGCCTATTTATTTGAACCTCTTTAACTTAGCCTATATGAAAAATGTTACATTCACAAATACAACATTTCAATATAAATCATATGGGCTACATTGTTAACCTGTGAATGGTGACATGACAAAGTTATTGTAGTTTCGAAAAAAAAAATTGTTAACCGGCGAAGTCACACGGAAAACAAATTGAAAGAAAGGTCCCCCATCGTGTTACGGAATCCCCGAAGTTGGGATTCCGACTTAAGGGGGCGTTCCCTTTGAACTCGGAAATTCCAACTTCCCATGTCAAATGGAACGCACCATAAGTCCACAACCACACATCATTGTTCCACATCTTACCATAAACCACTACAAAAATAACCATATTTCAACTCAATTTTACATAAAAATTGGCCAAACAATTTGAACGTTTGCTCAGTAGCTTTCACATCAGGTGTAACATTAGCATTATAGTTATAACTTTAGCTGTGTTAGCCAACGTTTACAACAACTCAGCACTTGAACAGTCTGTGAAGTTACATTGCCGTGTTTATTTTAAATATAATTCACAACCAATAAAGCATATTTACAGGTTGTGATTGTGAATTTCCAGGCCCAAACAGAGTCGGAGTTGCACCGTCTTTTAGGTTAAATGTTGAACTGTTGCCGGTGTTCTGATGATCTATGCTGCCTTGCTGAAAAATGCTACCATAGCGCAAATCAATAGACTCAACTCTACTCGGCCCTGCTCCGTTTTCCATTGCAGATAGTACCCAGAGATAGTACGTAGCTTGTCGTCATAGCGACGCCACACACAACTGTCGTGACGTAATGTTCAATGCGATACACACACCAGCGATCCACACAGCTTTCTCTTTTTGAAGTTAAGACGTTTCAACATTCCTCAGAATGTAAAGACAGATAAGCAGTATGAAAACTTTCCAGTTGTATTTTCCTCTGCCGTTGTTATTGCAGCGGTCTGTGTGACGGCGGGAGCAGAGGGCTCTGTGAGCGGGCGGCTGGCCGGCCTCACACGCTCCTCCCACGGGTTGGCACAGGCTTCCCCCGCAGCCACTTGCGGAGCTCCTCAACTCTGAAAATATTCAAGCACATTTTTGTTCCGCCATCACTTCTCGTAAAATTGTCAATATTCGAAATCTACACAGCTGATTTCTCACCTCAAACCTCTTCAACTTCTCAGAAGTGGATTTAGTGATGAAATTCTATACAAAAACTGTTGCTGGCCTCTGTCTGGCACACACAATGATGATGCAGTGAATAGTGAATATTCTCTGACCAATCAGCAGTCTGTCGTGTTTTCACATTACATTTTAGTATCCCTCAGCTTGCTTGGAACCTCGACGGAGGTGAGGTGATACGAAAAAAAGTACCCGGAAGCAGGTACAGGTACAACATTTCTACAATGGAAAACCAAACAAAGGCGAGTCGAGCCAAGTCGAGCTGGTAATGTGCAGTGGAAAAGGGGCTTAACTAAAATCAAAGGGCCTCCGCTCAGCCTAGCTTGGTTTGAGGGCGTGCCTGACCCTGCTAGCCGCTTGGCAAGCTTTATGATGCGTTTTCAGTGAAGGAAGGGAAACGAGTAGCATGTAGCTGCAGTACCGGAGGCTGTGCATTACCACCACCACTCCACTAGATGGCGCTGTCACAAAGAACTAGGGTCCTAGAACTGCGGTCCCAGGATCGCAGGGGTCCTGAAACTGCAGCCTCCGGTACTGCAGCTTCATACTATTTAGGGAAACGGCTGGACTACAAACGAGCTGTTTTCAAGCAGTGAATTCTATTACTTAAAGGGGTACTTTGCGATTCTTATCTAATACACTTTTTGTTAAATTCGGCAAATATTTCCTCATGTCAATTATGAAAATAAACCCTGACTCAGCCCCAAAACAGCTGAATATTTCTGAATACAATTCTTGACATAACAAATGTGAGACATTATTCCACTTTTCATTTATCATTCTTGAAACAACTTCAACTTTACTCAGTTACACCTCATCACTGCCAGCACTCATGATTATTAATTATTATTACACCAGGGCCTATATCTTTCCTGCTAATTATCATTACACCTTTGTTAATAAGCTACTGTATAATACTGTAGATATCCACATTTATTATCATTATTAGGCTGTATTCTTAGATTTGTATACTTTGTTATATTCTCTACTCACTAACTTCAACTACCTGTTATTTCTATTCCTTTTATGTCCTGTGAGTATCTGCAACAAAGACTTCACCCTCGGAAATCAAAGTATTCCGATTAGGTAGGTGTCACCGTGGAGACGGGTGTCGAAGTGTTTCTAAGCCTCGACACAATTCCGGCACAATTGCTTCAAACGTTTCAATGTTTCACAAAGCCTTGCTTCGCCCATCACTATTAATTTCCTGTTATTTCTCCTGTCGCCATCACGCATGTTCGTCTCCTCTCTCTTTCTCGCATACAATAGCGCAGGGTTGCGCAAGATCATGCAGTTATGTCGTAACCTGTCAATCATGTTCAGCTGGGAGGGGTAATGATCGTTCCTGATTGGCTAAACTTACTAAAGAGACATTACGTTTTTTCAAAACATTTTTAAGTTCGTTTAACCCTGTGTTGTCCCTGGGTTGCAAAGTGCATATCTACAGTTTTTTATTTTATTTTGTTTTTTTAAATAAACTTCATTTATTATAAATTACAAAAATAGTCAGATGCATACAAAAACACAGAACAAAGTCAGAGAGCCAATACATTTTCCATATCACAAATATATATGCATAAAAAAATCTGCACAATCAAAACATACATAAAATTTTCACTTATCCTTATCAGATAGCTAACACTATGGGGGGAAAAAACAACCAAATAAACAAAATAAATAAATATATATATATGTATTTCAGAAAAAGAAAATTAAAGAATACATGCAAGAAATAACCAGGCACGGGATACAAAAAATTCATCATACATTAACAATACATAAAGGATATATTAAGCGCCATAATATCAGGGAAGCTTACCAAATATACTTTTATAACACTCTATGAATCTGTTACTTTTGTTATTGTCTATCAGGGAAAGGGATTTGAAAAGTGATAGTCCCTACAGTAGGAAACCATAATAGTCATCATCATCATCCAGACAATAAAAGTGTGTTTTTCATTTAAGACCCAAAAGGACACGTGAGTGTTCAAGGTGTCCAACATTAATGCGATTTTGGGTAGTGCAGATAAGATAAATAAGATTTAAGTAAGTAAGATTTTTGTTTTACAGTACACTGCAAATGTACACGTTGTGATCCATGTTTTCCTTTTCTAAAACAAAATACTTAAGTCTGAACAGCTGACAGGAATGCTGTTTTGGTAAATGATTTCAAATGACCGTCCTGCTTGCCTCCTGGCAAGTTCTGCATATTCAGAACTACATGTACTATGAATCTTCAAGATTAAAAAAACTATTGGGTGTAAAATAGTTTTTTATCATGGAGTTTACTTATTATGTTATTGCATGTGGGATGGTATGAAGACATATATTGCAGCTGTATATTACGATATACAGCTGCGCTAACTAGTCAGTAAGTTGTACAAAGCACAGTCATGTTAGGTTCAGCTGCTATGTGACTTTACATTGAATTTATCGCAGAGACAATACAGTCAAAGGACAATTTATTCCTGTTTGAGTGAAGTTTGGTGTGAACTACAGTGAAGTTAAAGTTTTGGTCGTTAAAAATTATTTAGCCTTTTGCAACATGTTTTACATCTTCTGTAGAAACAAATGGACTTAGGGCAACAGCAACAGACAGGGTAAGGAAGTTGGAAAGGATTGAGATACGGACTAACACATTATTGGTTTTGGTCTTTTCATGGGACTTGTTGACAGTAATAAAAATGTTGTGTAATACCAGCCTTATCCTTAACAAATACGTAAGAGTGTGTTGTATGTACTGTAAATACAGTGCCTGGTTTTATATAGAGTATATATAGTATTCAAATGACCCTCCTGCTTGCCTCCTGGCGAGTTCTGCATATTTTTTTTTTAGATTAAAAAAACTATTGGGTGTAAAATAGTTTTTTATCATGGAGTTTGCTTATTATGTTATGAGGAGTAGCTTTTGGCAGGCCCTGTTGACAGATTGTTACATTTTAGACGACCGTGTGCTTCCAGCTTTTTGGCACAGAGCCCTGGACTCAACCCATTCCAAAACGTTTAGGATCATTCGAAAGGCTGATTGTGAGCCAGGCCTTATCGCCCAACATCAGTGCCGTAACTTGCTAATCCCTGCAGCAAAGTCTTGTGATTAAATGTCCACATACTTATGGCCATGTTGTAGGCCTATACCATTTTTATTCTACCAAATTATTTATTCACCAACTAGACAAATGTTTATTGCTTTGATTTTTAAAAACAGTCTTAAGTTTCTTCATAATTTTAGAGATTGGGTTAAAAATTGGGTTATATATTCAGTAAAGGCATGGCATTTGTTGGGATTTTTGTTAAAATTATAATCATAGCCTACTATATATAGATCAAATGACAGCTGCTATTTATCTTACAGGATTTATTTCATTGTTATATTCTCTTTTGGGTGAGCCATTGATAGCAGATAACTACATTTTCTAATTATGTTGGCTCTTGACTGTCAATGATAGGATTCAAAACTGACATTAAAATTACAAAATCAATAAAAATAACAATTGGAACATGATTATTATGTTAGAAATGAATGTCAGTCGAAAACTGAAAAGAATTTCTTCAAGTCATTTTATTTGTATAAAATAGTTTCCTCAATCATAACACAAAGGGGTTTAAACTATAGGCAATATAGTAATAATTTAATGTCCAATAGTGATAATATTTCCATTATTATTAACAACTAGGCAATAACTTTGGAGTTTGTATAAATATCTAATCAAATCAAAATAAAAAAATCATGTATTCCAAAAACATTTGAGTCACTCCATACATACATACATACTGCAGAAATTGAGCCCCTTAAAGCATACAGCAGGTAGTTACTGACCATATGAGTTTACCCAGATAATGATGATGGTAATGAAGCTGACTGATATGAAGAGGAGGTAGATGCCGAACAGCAGGCGGTCTATGACGAAACCCACCTGGATCCATTCCTCCGATTTCTGGCTTCCACCCAGATGCTGCTCCACTTGGAGGCGGATGGCCTGGAGGTCCCTGGCCAGGCTCATCAGCTCCTGAAAGGCTTTCCCCTCCACCGCTGGACCTTTCTCCTCGAGAGGCCTCTCATCTGCTTTTTGCTGTGCCAACACAGGTTTCATGTCTAGTTTTAAAGGAAAAATGTTGAATTGAAGGAAGGGAAACGTGGTGTATGTGTGACAACCATCATGTTGATCCATCTGATGTACTTTGTATATTCAGTCATTTTCTAATTAATTTTAACCACCATAAAACTACCTATTAACGGTATACCTCAATCCCTTAGTCTTCTGAGACAGGCAAACAAGACAGACTTTCTGCACCTCATAATGCACATGACTGCATGAATAGTTTTGCCTTTGTGTAAAACCACATCCCAAGTCTACCTAGTCATACCTAGTGCAGCAGGATTGTGGATAACTGTGTCCTCTAGATCTCTGGGCTTTGGAGGAAGCCGTACCAAGCAGCCAAGGATGTGAAGAACAAACACCCTGACCCAGCGAGGGACGGGAGGGAAGTCAGCAGAGCCGCACAGCAGATTGGTAATGATGATAGTCTCCAGTAGACTTGCCACCATCAGAGCCAGGCAGATAGAGAAGAACACATCTGGCAGAGAGAGCCGAGTGAGATATGTATGTCTAAAGATGCTTCTTAGTAACAACTAGATTAACAGCAGAATAAAAAAACACATTTAAAAGCAAGCTACAGATTTAACAGGTTTCAATAGATAACTGACTTATGAGAGGTATGGTGTTTCCAGTGATAGGCAGCAGGTCGTTCATGATGAGCAGGAAGACTGTGTAGCCCAGGATCAGGGTCATCTTAAAGGAGGATCGGTCCACAGTCTGGGGAGGCAACAGGAAGCTGAAGAGGTCCACTGTGATGAGGAAACAGCTCGGGATCAGGAGATTCACCACATACATGGTGGGCCGGCGCTTCACTCTGATCTGCAGAGGGAATAAAGCAAAACGCCAGGCACCTTTTCTGTTCAGTTTTGAAATTGAAAAACTGTATATTTAAAGGGTAATGATGATTAAACGAACATACAGTGCAATTTTGAGTTAGAGAAATCGTCAGTCATAGTGAAAATGGAAAGACATCAAGTATTTCCCTGTTGTTTTAGCCCTTTCATGCATGAATTATGACAGCCTCTGTCAGGATTTTGTTCCTATGTGTTTTTATTGCTCTTTAGGCATGCAAAATAAAAATCATTTTTTCAAACAAATTTTTCAAGGAGTTTTTTAAATGTCCACTAAGGTGGACAGCATGCGCCTAAGGTTTTAACTGCAGAAATATTTATTTAACAAACGAATAAAATAATATGGTATGCGAAAACTATATTTTTAAGGCTGTTAAACTAATGTGGTTACATATTTTAACATATTCTAATACAGTTTAATGCAATGCAAAAACGTTGAACCTCACTTCTGACTTCTCAGCCTCTCTTTCTCAGCACCCTCAGCTCCACTATCACTGCTGCTAGCATTTGGGGTTCCACCTATTTCTGGCAGCCATTCATCATCACTGCCACTAATATTATCCTTACTTGCTGATGGAATTTGCTCCACTCTCCTGAATGTCTTTCTATTACTTGCTGCAACACACTACATGTTACTCACATAATGGAACTAATCTGCACAAAATATTGTTTTTGTTACAAAAACTGCAAGTTTTACATTCTAATAACATAAATCCATTGATTTACATCCAAAAAGGTTAGTGCACATAAAGTATTTTCAAGAAAAACAGTAATCAGTAATAGTTCATTGTATTTGAAATATAGCCAGCAATGCATAATGTCCAATTTAGTGGACAGATACTGTATCTGTTTCTGCTAGGGTTTCCCAAAGCAGTTTTTCAGGTGTGCTGTACCAAGTACTTTGTGCAATCTTACACAGGACGGGCAGGTAAATATACGATTTCCACATATTCGGGATGCTCTGAATGAAAAAAATAACTTTTTTACGCAGTGGCTACTTTCCTTCCTGACTCTACATGGTGCAAACCATTAAAACACGCAAAACCCTCATTTAAATACTGCCACCTCCATTGTGATTGCACCTGTTGTCATCTACGCAGTAATTCAGAAACAATAAACAATAACAATAAACAGAAATCCTGGTCATTGGGTCCCAGCAGATGGCAAATCAAATACTGCCATCTGCTGGTTCCCTAGTAAATCACATTAAGCCAGTGGCAAAGAACCTTGCTGTTTGGTTTGATAGTAATTTAAATTTCGAGCAGCACACCACAAAGCTTGTTCAATCATGTTTTTATCAACTTAGAAATATAGCTAAAATTCGATCTATGTTAACTTTTAAGGACACCGAGACCATTTTACACGCCTTCATCTCATCACGCCTGGATTATTGCAACAGCCTTTTCACCTGTTTAACCCAAAAATCTATTGATCGACTCCAGACTGTCCAGAACTCAGCTGCCAGGCTTTTAACCAGAACAAAGAAATATGACCACATTACTCCTATTTTAGCTTCATTACACTGGCTCCCAGTATGTTTTAGAATTGACTTTAGTGACCTTTTAGTGACCTTTTAGTCCCATACACACCAGCACGTACCTTGAGATCCTCGGGCAGAGGTCTGTTGTCTGTTCCAGAGTCTCGACTGAAAACTAAAGGGGACAGAGCGTTTTCTGTCTGGAACAGCCTGCCCGAGGAAATCAGGTCGGCTGAGTCAGTGAACTCTTTTAAGTCCCTTCATAAAACATACCTTTATAGGAGAGCCTTTCCCGATCTTATTTCACTTTATTTTATCCCTTTTATTTTATTCTATTTTACTAATTTTATATTTATCTTAAACGTGTATTTTAGTCTTTTCTTTTCTTTATCTTGTATTGTTTTTGTATTATTGTTTTTTGGGTATTATTGCCTTTCCACTTGTTAAAGCACTTTGTAACTTGTTTTTGAAAAGTGCTCTACAAATAAAGATTATTATTATTATTATTATTATTATTAATTCTTAGTTAAGGTTACAATAGGTAACTACAATAACACATGCAATATTTTGGAACACATGCACACTTTTGTACTCTTTATTCAGGGTGTTAGTAAATTCGGCCCATAGTATCTTCACTGTAATGCAATTTCACAATATAGGTTTGCTTGCTTTTAACCCAGTTATCCACTCTTACAATCTAATCGTGAAATGCAGCTTACTGTCAATTTAAGACATTATAATCAACTTACATGAAATGCAAGCTCATCAATGTATTGACTATCATCAAGTCCTGGGTCGTCCTTGTGGGAGGTGATATCCAGCAGCTCCCACTCCCCCATGGTGGTCATCACCATCTTGGAGTTTTCAGTGATGTTTTCTGCAGACGTGCCCAGTAAAATCTTTACGTCCATCGCTGGGGAGAGATTAACAATGAAATCTACCATCCGGTAATTGTCAAGGCAGATAAACATACATATCCACATTAGAGAGATGTAGGAATTAATTATTTATTATTCATGAAATTTGCATAGATTATATATATATATATTTTATTCATGTTTGTTGTTCCAAACTCCTGACAAAAAGGGTAAAAATGTTGAAAAAAAGCTAGAAACAGTGGACCCCTCTGAAACTCTCTGTGATTGTGCATAGACTACAGGTGAATCAATTTTCAATGACTTAACTGAAATTGGCTCATAATGCAACAGATGTTGTCATGGTGCATTAACAATAAAACCTTTGTCCAGAGACACAGTGAACCTAAGGTATCACACGTCACATGGTGTTTTTGTTATAGTTTAACTTTGGCTTGCACACAAACGTTTATTAAATACATGATTATTTGTCTGTTTCCTTTTTCCTTTGGTAAGTGGCCGTGGTACAAAATAAGCACAAAAAAGGCACCCTCATGCATTATTTTTACAGAAGGGACAAAACTTACTTACTGCCTCTTTACGGTCACATTTCCAATTCTTTTGACCAAAACTGACATTGTGTGAAGTGCCTTACCGAAGTGCAGGTAGGAGTTGAAAGTCAAAGTGCAGTTTTGTATGTCGAAGGGGAAAGTGTAGATATCGAGGTTACAGGAGCTGACAACTTTGACTGGAAGAGCATCGTTTATCATACCATTGCTATTCACGTACAAATACGGGACAAAGGGAGCGGTGTTTTCATCCATACTGCAAGACAGGAACCAGCAGAGGAGTTATGAGTGAAAAGTTTGCAATATGAGAGCATGGTCCTATTTCTAAATTATAGCATAAAGCAGAGGAAACAAGAAGTTCTGGCTTCACATTTTTGGCCTTTGCCCAGACTGGGTATCTGTTCTTCCCATCAAAGCCAATCATTTCAAATAATTTCACGATATACAGCTGCGCTAACTAGTCAGTAAGTTGTACAAAGCACAGTCATGTTAGGTTCAGCTGCTATGTGATACTTTACATTGAATTTATCACAGAGACAATAGAGTCAAAGGACCTAGCAGTGGAGAGCCCTGCTTTCTGTGGTGCTTTGGAGAGACGCAGTTTGCATTTCAGAATTTAGATGTGTCACTTTTTGCTGCTGCCCGAAATACTCACTAGACCACCAAATGTGTATTAATCTGCTGCTGAAAAGAGTCCGAAAAAATGCACAATTTATTCCTGTTTGAGTGAAGTTTGGTATGAGCTTTGAGATACGGACTAATACATCATTGGTTTTGGTCTTTTCTTGGGACTTGTTGACAGTAATAAAAATGTTGTGTAATACCAGCCTTATCCTTCACAAATAAGTATTGTAAGAGTGTGTTGTATGTACTGTAAATACAGTGCCTGGTTTTATATAGAGTATAT
This sequence comes from Micropterus dolomieu, assembly GCF_021292245.1. Classification (NCBI taxonomy): domain Eukaryota; kingdom Metazoa; phylum Chordata; class Actinopteri; order Centrarchiformes; family Centrarchidae; genus Micropterus; species Micropterus dolomieu. The sequence continues at coordinate 14,171,222 of NC_060154.1, read as the reverse complement.
ATAGTATGGAACTCACAATTCATTGATTACAACATCTGGAATCCAAAACTTTTGTCTGGGAAGAGATATCCTGCTGGTTCCGCAGGTGATTGGGTCCCAACTGATAAACTCGTTTATCCACCACTGAAACAACAAAACTGGCATCAGCACGCAGAGCAGGTATACCATAAGTAACAATCACATAATTCACAAAAAATAATCCCACAGTTGTCAGGATTACACTACTCACATAATTAAGCCAAATGTAAGTGATCAAGAGTTGAGCCTTTTCATCCTGAAAGACAAGATACTTTAACCTATTGTGTTTTTTGGGGGACAGCACGAATCCTTAAGGAAGTCTCAGTGGAGCACAGCAACACAAAGACGTTGTTTAATGGAGGAAACATTTGGTTAAAGACAGGAGAATGATATGTGTCAGTTTTCTTGTGACTCTTTATTGTTTATCAATATTAAATGTATTATACTAAATTATACATTTATAAAGCTCCTCCTTGTATATAAATGACTTATTAGTGATTTGCCAAATGTACTATACATCAGAGGAATTTCATTCTAAGAGAAGTGCCAAATGCTAAATAAAGGGTACAATGCATATACACACTCAGTCCACTCATCTGCAACATACCACTCCTAGTATCCCATACATGATGAAGTCTGTAAAGATGTTGGTGCAGGTTGTCATGTTCATGACAGGTCGTATATCGCTCAGGTTAAAGACTGGATTTAGAGCATTCAGCAGGGCGGGTTGGTTTGGCTGAGAGCAGTTCATCTGAATAGCACTCCACACACCTGATGAGGAGATTTGTCATAAGTCCAGTCATAAACATGATTTGGCTCCTGTGATTTTCAACAAAACAGAAGACCTGCAACTTACAAAGTGCTCAGCTTTAGTTTGCCAGTAAGCACTGGGATTTTGATTGACTTCCAGTCTTCCAGTATTTGGCTTGACAATATGGCACATACAATATATATAGTTCAGCTGTTCATGCAGTATACATTGTTCTGTGCTTTCATGATTCGTTACTGGTGCTACCTTGTTGGTTATGTTTCTGAGAATAACTTTTGATGTGAGGAAGACCTCATGCCTAAAAGTCCTTACCCAAAAGCTTACCTGGTATGAGAATGACAAACATGACCAGAGTGGGCCTGACTGATGGAGGGAGACACTAAAATAGAACAACAATTGTTTCAATTTAAGCACCTAAAATATTAAAACCATTTACGTATTTAGGTATTCACTATTAAAGAAAAGGTTATCAGTTACAGAGACAGTCTATTAGAACTGATGCTGTGTTTAGTCTTAGAAATAACATACAGAATGTGCAGCAGGAGAAGTTACTTTACCTTCAGTATAATGTCCTTGGATTTCATGATGTCAAGATTTAGTCTTTATCTTTCTACAGCTGTCAAATGAAAGCAGTTCTTCAGTATCACACAGAACACACAGAATAATCCTCACACTGCTTTATGAGAACATTTACTTTTATTTGTCTATTGTATCAGTCATCTAAAATGTAGACAGTCTATTTAGATTCTAAAAATTCTGCTGATCTTATCCATAAATAACCATTGCCAGACAACAAAGACAGACTCACCACTTACCTGGCAAACCAACTCTTGCTAGACTAAATTCAGCCTTAGTGAAAAAGATATACATAGCGCCACTGTAAACCAAGCGTGATGTGGACAAAGTCCTGGCAAATGATGTGGGAAATGGAAAACTCTGCAAGGCGGCTACTTTTCCTGCAAGTGGTTTCATACAAAACACAGATAACCCACAGTTAATGGGTTGTATCGAAGTGTGTGACTTGCAGATGGTGACAAATGACCACAGCGGCAGCAGTGTCACACCTGCCAACTGTACGCAAATAAGCAGTGGGTGGCCTGAAACATATGTTCTCTGGCCTCACCTCAAGCTGTGTCAGCCAACCCTTTTTTTGTTTTATATTAATGTTGTCCATCAAAAAATTAAACAGGCTGCACAACTCTGCTCCAATACACAATGCTTTAATCCCCATACCTCCTGCCAGTATCCCTTTTTTGAGACAGTGTGACACTTGTTCTTTGTTGTTTCAAATTGTTGTTTATCTCTTAATTCAAACAAATTGCTGAACACTGTCATAAACATGTAGTGCATCACTTTCTGTGTACCATGGACTAAAATTCAGACCAGACCAGTTGCCTTAGTGACTTTTTTATACGTGCTTCAAGTGTCAGTATTCTTTGACAGGCCTTCATTCTCTCATTTAGTTCCATATTTACATATTAAATAATAATAAATACATTTGACCAATTTATTTGAAAACACAAATTACCCATACTACAAATCACAAATACATTTAGTTTGCTGCTCGTGCAAGCTTTATTTATCTATTACATTTCTGTTTGATTGAAGGCATGTTTAATGCTTTCGAGATAAAGAGTTAATATGTTAAAGAAACTGACTGCCAACAAGCAAAAACATGAAAGCATACATGTACTTGATTGTTGTCTGATTGTTGAGGAAAAAATATTTAGAGGAAGCAAGAAAATGAAGCTGAATGACATGGGGAAGCGTCTTATTCTGCCAGTTGATGCTAGTATGAGCTCAGGCAGTAAATATCCATCCATCCATCCATCCGTCGTCAACCGCTTATCCTGCGTACAGGGTCGCAGGGGGCTGGAGTCTATCCCAGCTGACATCGGGCAAAAGGCGGGGTACAACCTGGACAGGTCGCCAGTGCAGTAAACATCATTAAAACTAAAAAAAATCTTCAAAACAGCTTGAGACAAATATGATTTATTTGTTTTTAATGAAAGAAAGGCTGACTTGAAAGCAACACAAGCTTAACTCCTTGTACAGATGCCTTGAATGCAGGCCTCACAATGAGCAGGCTCATGGGGACTTTTGACCTCCAGGCTTATAAAAGGCCTGTTCCCTCTGCCCAGGTCTTCATGGTAGCATTTCATTCTTATCTTCTCCACCAGATTCTCCAGGAGGATATCGATGTTCTCTGTGGAGATGCTGGGCGTCTCCATTGGAGCTTTGTCGCACATCTTGCAGTTCTGACGGAAGCGCCTCACCTTGACAACGCCCTGCCTGTCTACCAGGCGCATGTGGAAGACCACCATCACCTTGTTAGAAGGCCAGCCTCTTTTACACCAGCTGCAGTCAAACCTTGAAAATGAAAGCTGAAGGTAAAGAAAGTCTAAACTGGCTCTTTAACAAAATTAATGCCAACCAAAGTTACGATGGAAACTCAAGTTTTAGCTATAGACAAAGTTCTTGGAAGCAGCGACAATCTGGTAAAAGACATTATGTGATTGAGTTTACATGTCTTTTGGCTGACCCAAGTGATTGACTCTCTAGCTAAATAACATGGTGAGATACAAATGCATAAGGTAAATAGGAGGAGACAGAGCAATGTGAAGTCACCTTCCTCCTGATTACATTATGAAACCAGAACTCTTTCTCTGCCATTTAAGTGTTGCCAACCTAAAACCTATAGCTTAGCCAATGAGATTATTTCTTCTTTCAAGATAACTCTTAACTCCCAAATAACACAGCTTTTGTCACACTGTAGATGGCATTAATTTCCATTAACCTGACTCTTATCCTAATCTTAATCAGTAAACAAGTCTTTACCCTAAACTGGAATGGTTTACCTTGACGGGGCCAGTTTTTGTCCCCAAATCAGACGTGAGTCACCACAGTCTGACTATGTGAACAGATTTTTTTCCATTCAACTTAAGTGGTGCAAATACACATAGTACACACACACACAAACCTTAATAAACCTATAGTGCATCCACTATACCATAATTTATACTAACCTGACATATACAATGCTGTAAATACACACACCAACCATTGTGATTAACAATAGTCCAGCATACTCACCATGCACCTGTGTTCCTGATGTACTGCTCCCATCCCAGGTTTGGGCTGTCAGGCACAATACTTTCATCAAACTGCAGATGCCAGGAATCTCCTTGTTTAAGAATATTTGCTTTCATCTGGAAGATACTTGTCCACTCCTGTTGTGCCATCCCGTCAGTGTCAATGATGCCGGTGGCTGAAGAAGAGACAAAACTCTGACAGCTGATCTGTACAGTACACAGACAACTTGTTAGACTGGCTTATCAACCTTAGGTTGAAAGACTTTGAGCCTACCAATAGAGAGAGTTTCAGGAAAATGAAACCTAAAAGCTGAAAATTGGTTTCCTTAAGTTTCGGGTCTAGTTTAGTACTATGAATGGAGTGAGGAACGCACGTTTGTTTCACTACGACAGATGTTAAGCATATAAAAACATTCCTCACTGTGACTGACAGTGCAGTTCTTGTATGTATTTCCAACAAACCGCTCATAATCGCTGCTGTCAGAAATGTAGTGCATCACTTTCTGTGTGCCATAGACTCTTTAGCACCCAGCTGACACCATTAATAAGAAAGTTAAAACCTACTGTAATAAAAAATTCCATTTTTTGATATGCTCACCTGCACATGTCCAAGTATTCTACTGTTTAAAGACCAGTTGCCTTAGTGACTCCTTTATACATGCTTTAAGTGTCAGCATTCACGGACAGGCCTTCATTCTCTCATTTAGTGCCTTATTTAAACATTTCACATATTCACAGAATTTATTTGAAAACAGAAAATACCCACAAAACAAATCACAAAGACATTTAATTTACTGATTGTATAAGCTTTATTTATCAGTTACAGCTCTGTTTCAAGGCTTGCTTAATGGTTTTGAGCAACAAGCAAATGTGTTACAGAAAACTGAGCACCAACAAGAATACATATACTAACTTACAACAATTGATGCTTTTCTCATAGGAGTTTAGGCATAAAACATCATTAAAACTCTTAATAAAATAAAATAAAAACTTCAGGAATAAATACAAGACCGTCTGAGGCAACTATGACATACGTTTTTAAATTAATAGATGGCTTTAATTAATAGAAGCAACACAAGCTCAACTCCTCGTACAGATGCCTTGAATGCAGGCCTCACAATGAGCAGGCTCATGGGGACTTTTGACATCCAGGCTTATATTAGGCCTGTTCCTTCTGCCCAGGTTTTCATGGTAGCATTTCATTCTTATCTTCTCCACCAGATTTTCCAGTAGGATGTCAATGTTCTCGGAGCTGATGCTAGGCGTCTCCATTGGAGCTTTGTCGCACATCTTGCAGTTCTGACGGAAGCACCTCACCTTGACAAAGCCAATGCCGCGTGTCAAGCACATGTGGAAGACCACCATCACCCGGTTAGAAGGCCAGCCCCTTCCACACTTGGTGCATTTGAACCTTTAAAATGAAAGAAGACGCAAGTTAAAGAAAGTATTGCATTGTCCCTTTAACAAAATGACAACCAACCAAAGTTACGATGGAAAGTCAAGTTTTAGCTATAGACACAATACTTGGAAGCAGCGATAATCTGGAAGAAGAAATGATATTGGGTTAAAAAGTACTGACTCTCTGGCTAATTAATGTTGTTTGTAAAGACTGAAGTCAGTGCAAAAAGTAAATGTGAGGAGATATAGCCATTTGACGTCACCTCTTTCCTGCTTACTAGTGATGAGCAGATGAAACCATAAGAAGCTTTAGGGCTCTCTTTCTATTTGTGCCAAAAGAAAAACAACTATTCATAACTTTGGGGCTTCAAATGCAACACAGTGACACCTGGTGGTTTGCAAAACTTATAGCAGCCCTTCTAGATCAAGGCCAAAGCACACAACACCTCTCTGATTTTAACTGCTTTAGTCTCATGTGTGCAATAAAAAGCCAAGAAGCCTGCATGTTATTATTAAATCTATGACTTTTTGTTTAGAATTGCTGCATTAAATGCATATATTGTGTGATATGTTACAGTAAAATAATTAATACAAGCATTGTCCATAAAGCCTAAATATAAAATATTTTACATGGTAATGTACCTTATTGGTGTAGTTTGTGCAAACTTAATTTGTGTCACATGCCATTTGAGTCACAATGTTATGTGATTGGAAAATGATATTCATTAAATTAGCCTATTACTTTTATTACTCTATTACTACGCATGAGCTGGAGATGTTCTCAAATTAATTACTATGTACCTCCCTTTCTAATCGCCATATTTTTCATTTATCTCTCTTCTTATCCCAGTAATGTACCTATCACATTTCATCAGTTTAGCTGCAAAACTTTCAAAACTGATCATTTATATTAACCTAACATATAGAATAATATATGTACACACTAACAGAAGTAATTAACAGTAGTCCAGCACACTGACCTTGCACATGTGTTCCTGATGTACTGCTTCCAGCCCATGTTTGGGCAATCAGGCACAAGATTTTCATCAAACCCCAGACACCAGAAGTCCTCTTGTTTAAGTTTCTTTGCTTTAATCTTGAAGATACTTGTCCATTCCTGTAGTGCCATGCTGTTAGTGTCAGTGGTGTCAGGTCCTGAAGAGGAGACAAAACTCTAACAGCTGATCTGTACAATACACAAACAAGGTGTGCAAATGACTCATCACTTTGACTGTAATACAGAGTTTGGGGAAAGTGAAACCTAAGTGTGGAAACCTTCTAGTCGAGTTTTACACATACACTGTATATAAAATGGTTTTACAATATAAATTAAATTTTAAATTCAAGTTTGATTTGCTAAGGAAGATGTTGATCATATAAAAAGCATTAGTCACTTGACTGTCTACTTGAATGAAGAGAAGGGAATGCCCATGAAATGAAAATGTAACTGCTTTGCTTGTGTTTGGATAGTTAAGGTGCCCTAGGACGCTTATCTCTGACTGATATTATCATTAATTTACTAATATATCATACACATAAGAAATGTGCTTAGTGTGGATTGACTGAAATATATAGTAACTACTAAAAGAATGCAAGAGAAATGAAACTGAAACTGTTTTCCAGATTACGCAACACTGCTACCTGCAGTTATGCTGCATCACTTCTCTGTCTTACAGGCAATGAAAACATATACTAATATTTTCCATCCATCCATCCATTGTCAACCGCTTATCCTGCGTACAGGGTCGCAGAATAACTTCTATATTTTTATTCAAATAGAAGGCACTTTCAGAATATGTATAAAAATAATTTGCAGAGGATGGCCTGTAATTGAGCTACTGTCATTATCATTGCCATATACAGAAACAGATATACAGTAGCTCCTCACAATGTATGCCACCTTCTCCTGTGCATGGTTCCACTTCAACTTTCACTTCAAGTCCAGCTTTAACTTCTTTTCTGTCTGAGAAATAAATCAATTGAAAAAAGAGATTAAAAAGTGTTTATTAGATTTGATTGTGCAATGAAACATTCTTATATGATGCTGTTTACAGATTAACCTGAGTCCCACTCAGCTATCAAGAGTAAATGATGCTTAACATTAAATAATGAACTCATAAACCTTTAATCTCCTTTGGTGAACTACGCATGTAGACACTTTTTATCAGCATCTCATTGTAACAAACCATTAAGGTCTAATGCTTTGCTAACTTAATTTGCAGGTTTAATTTAGAAGATAGGGTAATTCAATTACTGTAATTTGCCATTCATACCTCATCAGGGCCTGTGTGATGAACAATACTGATTGTAATGAATTACACCATGTTCAACCGTTAGCCTCATTATTATCTGATATGAAAGGCTTACCTCTCCCCTCCTGTTGGCCTGCAGTCCTCTAAATAATGAGAAAGTACACAGTGTTTACCCTTCTGGCTTTTTGACACAAGCACAATTGATCTGGAATGCATACTGAGTAACTTCAATGATTCTAATATATCATCATGTAGCCTACATTTGAAACAGAATCACTGCAGATGCAGACAATATGCAGAAAGTTCAAATTGGCCAATATGTGATATTTGATACTTAAAATGGACTGGATACTTTGATTTTATTTGGTACAGTGTAGTGTGGAAAATCTCTTCCATTTTCCTCCTACTTACGTGTGATTTAAATCCAATCTTCCTATCTTAACAGCAAGCAAAGATGGGAGATTTACACGGAGAGAATGTGCCAGGACTATCCCTGCTGCTATCAAAGTTAGAGACTAATCTTTAAAGACAGAAAATAAAATCTATGAAATCATAGCGATGTTGTGCCTCTTTTTTCAGGCAAGTGAAGCCAATTCGCCTGAAGCCTGACCTGGCTGCAGTTGAAGAGGCCTTGAAAGCAGAGGAGTTCTGAAATCATGATGAAGACAGCAGTGAATAGGATCTGCTGTGTTATATCATTGGATACTGGACTAAGGCTAGCCGTAAACCTAATACTAATCCATGTGGGAGTAAAGGGAATGGGGTAATATGAAAAAAAAAAGGTCAAGGTTACAGTGACATTTTAGTAGCAAATGACATCAAAGGCTTTCCTTGTCAGAAAAGAAACCTTGTGAATAAAGAGACGAAGTAGGGATTTTTGTTCCTCTCAAAAATCAGGGATAAGGACAGAAATACAAATTCAGTAGCAGGAGACATAAGCAATTTGGTTGAGGTAGTAGGTTTTAGGCAACATCTCTGTCAAGCTTATATATGAGAAATATCTTGGAGAAACTGAGAGGTCCTTGAGTTGTTGTACAAGACTTCCTTGTATGACTGTAGCTGTGTGTCTTTATTTATATTTTTCTCTGTATGACAAAATAATCTTCAAGTTCTACTTACTGGCCTTTTATGGAGCTGCCAATGGCATCTTCCCATTTGCCTTTCACACTGACTGAAAATTATATGGTAAGAACACTGAGAAAACTTCACCAAGCACAAATTATTAAAAATTCTGGAGGAGGAAATGTTACCGAATGAAACATGAAGCATGAAAGTTCATTTTTGATCTTAGAAGTAGTAGTTTGACTTTCAACAGAAGCTCAGTCTTTTTGAACAGAAGGAAAAATAGCACAGAAATAAAAGGCAATTTGATAAAATAAAAAAAAACTTTCTTTTCAAGATCTTTACAAAACTCTGGAATAGATAAACTTAAAATAAATACCTCACGAATCACTGGTTTAGAGTACACCATTGAACAGTCCAGTACGAACGTCTTTACCGTACTCTTATTTTGAAACAGGAAACTATGAAAACTAGGAACGTCGCTATGGTAACGGATACAAATCTGCTAAGATTAGCTTGTTAGCAACCGTCTTCCTTCTTCATGTCCTCTCTGTTGTTGTAGCGAGCATTCAGTTACATTATTGACATGCGATGGAGGGGTCAGACACATACCTCATACGACCTAATCACCAGCACAAGTGAGTTGGTTAGAGTGGTTTAATATCATTTCTAGCAGGTGAAGTTAGCTTTTAGCCAGCGAGTTTGTTGCTAACAATATGTTTATATGTTAGCAAAGCAACGACTGGCGTTGGTCTGGGGTTTTGTTTTCAAACGGCACTGGCGTCAGTACTGTAGCGTTAGTTAGTAGGCTTATGGACTGTCAGTTAACCTAACGATAGCTGTAAGGACAATGTGAGGAAAAGTGTGAAACATATCTCCAGTCAAATGCCAAATGTAGGTGGATTAATATAATAATAACATAATTTTTTAAAACAATTTCTGTAACTTTATGATCCCTAATGAGAGAGGCCGATGAGTTGACAGAGCAGGCTCTGTGACTGATTCAAGTAAAATTTCTGACTTTTTGCTCACTGTAAAATCTTCCAGGTTTAAGCCAGCCGTCGTGAAGGAGTGTATTCGGGAAACTGTTAGGGAGCAACTGTCTGGAATGCGGTATGACCCGGAGCAAGTCCCAGAGCTGTCCCGTTCACTGGCGGACTGCATTAAGGGCAAAGTGAAGAGTGAGTGATGCTTCTCCCTCTCTTGTGTTATAACTCAGAAGGACACGGAATCCAAGTACTGTTGTATATTTAAAGTGTAGTTCAAAACAATTACTCAAATATAAGTGAAAATGGTTACCCGAAGTGATTTAATATTCAGAATACATATTCAGTAAAATGGCGATATGATCGTTATTTGAACGTGTCTTTTTGGGTTAAACAAAATCGCCTTGGAAATTATCCTCAAGGCAAAAGACTGAAGGGGTCCTACCAGTTATGAAACAAACTGCTGCTTTTTATTAATGGGGCCTGGAAGTGCAGAAGCAGGATGAATCCCTTGGGGAGGGAAACAAGTACAATGTGAAGTTAATGAAACATGTAGCCAGAAGAATGAAGCTAAATAAAAGGGTATAATGTAATTTTTTTTTACAGTATAGTCACCAGTATTCATCCTTCTAGTAAAATGTTTTAAATGAGTAGTAGTAGTAAATGCTACACTGTGAATTTAGCATATTGATACCCATACCTGTATTGTTCCTGCACCATGTTTGCAACACTATAAGAGATAATTTCTCTTCCTCAACAGATGCAGGGTTTGACAGATATAAGATTGTTGTGCAGGTGGTCATTGGGGAACAACGAGGACAAGGAGTCAAGTGAGTTATTATTTGGTACTGAAAAAAATAGCTGTTACAATTTGTACACTACTATATTTTAGAGGTATTCTATTGTCTGAGTAAAGCAGGTGTAAAATATGTTGTGCTCTGCTGACAGTTTTATAGGGAACAGGGGCAGCCAGAGATTATATAAGTTTGACCCTTTTTACCATAATAAAAGCAAGTTAGAGGATGTGTGTGTGTATTGTGCAGTTAATGGATTCCCAAGTGGCAGTATTACTGTAATACAATTTTTCTGCCCTCACCACTGTCCTGCAGTGGCATTTTGCTTGAATTTACACTTCTGTTACAGTATTTTTTTTACAGCACTAATATTGTCAACTGTGACACAAAAAGTTTTACTCCAGTGTATTTAAAAGTATTAAGAAGACATTTAAGAATTCCAGGAAAGATTTCCAATCAATCACTGCTGACAGCATTATTTAACTAACGTTTCCTGAGTTGAATCCTTCTTTTTACTGTGTGATTATGGTTTCTAAATAGCAATATACTCAACCATTTCAGTAGTAGTAGCCAGTAGCTGATATGGACTCAGCTCTGCTCTACACATATACATCAACTTAAAATCAATCCCACAATGTTTATTGAGAGTGTCAGGTAGGTATTGACTCACTAATTTTTATGGCTGTAGTTTTATATTGAAAAGTGTTTCTAATATTCTGCCTATATCATGTACGTAAATGGAGCTGGACAAAATATCTCAAATACCACAGAGTAGAATGTTCTCTCTGACTTATTGTCAACAAAATGTTATAATGGTAATATCATAGTGCAGGGCACTTCCTTTTGATTATATTGCGTTGTAGTTTTTCTGAAAGTAGTTCAAAGCTTCAAACATGAATCTTCTCTCATGTTTTCAGGATGTCTTCAAGGTGTTTGTGGGATTCTGACACAGACAACTATGCAGAAGATGTTTTCATGAATGTAGGTGCCTTTGTTTTGTTCAGTCAGATGTAAGGGGGGAAACAGACTTCTCAAAGACAGTTTTTTGCTAACTGTGTTTTACCTCTGTAGGACAGCTTGTTCTGCATGGTGGCAGTTTTTGGAAGCTATTACTACTGAAGACAAGAAGGTGGATGACAGAGAATTCTTTCAGATGAAAAGATGTGAGGTGAACATCCAAACGAGACTGCTCAGCGTCAGCATTTCGGGTCTATCTTAAGTAACTGTGAATGGATTTGCTAAATCTTGAGATCAACAGAGATGACATCCATTGTAAAAGTGATGGAAATCTGTGCTGATACTGTAGTGATTTTAAAATGAGGGATTTCACCAGGTTTTTCCTGACAAAATGATTATTAAAGACTCAAATAATAACTAAAAATACTAAATACTTTGACAGATATCATGTTTTACCTTGAAATATGTCATTCTTGAGTCCTTAAATGTCACCAAACATGTCCTCAAAGGTGGTGAGAAGTTTGACGTTAGTGTGGGTGTGGGAATCCTCAGTGTATTCATGAGATGCTATGTTTACTAGAGAAGGCAGCTGATTTTCACATTCATCAGGGAAAATATCAAAAGTTACCACATTTTCCTTGACTTTATAAGATAAATCCTTAAAATATTGACCACTTAATTACCAATAGATTCAAATACCTCCACGAATATTTCCGAAAACATTATAATGTGTGCTTAGCAGACCTGCTAGATTAGCAGATTGTTTGAGATCACACACATTACAAGCTTTATGGACGACTGCAGCAGCAGGAGTACTTTTAGCTGCACAGTAAGGCAACTGAATATAATGCAGTACAATCCGTATTTGCACTACACTTTACATGCTTGACTTAGCACAGCAGCTACGGTAGAGGTCAGTATTTGTCTCAACATCATGACATGATCATTTCTAAAAGTTGTAAATATACAGTAATTGAACAGGAAAGACTTTACTAGAAATCTGACCATTGTCAAGTGTATCACCGCCTTTATGATTGTAAACCTCATTCTGCCTCTCAGGTATGCTTTGACTGAAGTCCTTGCACTGTAAATATTAAATCAACCCTTAGTTGACACCATGACTTTGTTGTCTCTTAATGTGGGCATCCTATTCAGCAGTGAACAATTATCTAACACAGAAGTGATGTAGCTTGGCATTTTGAAGACTGTAACAACATAAAAAATTCTTTCTATATCAGATATCCAATAATATAATTTGAAAAGGTTTGCCTACTGTTATCATATAAGAAGTTTTTTATATACACTGTATACACTACCGTAACATTACAAAAATCCAAAAATTATTATCACATTGAGCATTTGTAGGAAAACTAAAAACAAATCAAACCACCACCGAAAATATTTTAAACCTTTGCACTGTATTATACGGTTCATTGTTGGATTTTTGCAAGTGTAAAATGAACAGAATTGAATTTGGATAAAACAGGAATAGGCACTGTTCTCCCAAAGCAAAGACATAAAGTAATAACCTTCTTTTAATTACAAAATGAAAAGAGGTTGGTTATATTAAAAAAACATTGGCACTAACAATGCACATCACTAAACCATGATTCCACTTGTTTATTTTAACTAAAATATCACAACTAATTTGACATTATAAAAATGCACATTTTCAGTCAACATTTTAAACATTTATTACATTAACATTTCTGTGTCACATGGAATTTCTTGGTTGAAGTTAGATTTTAAATTTTGGGTTATATTTGTCTGGTCACCTGGCAAAATGAGACCTCCAAATGAGATGCCACCTGTAGTGACCTATGATTGGATTTTGTTTTTTCTTTTTTGTTTTCACTTGGCCACTATGTTTCAATAATCATAATGTGCTACAGGACTTATGCCTGCATGAAAATGAGGATAGATATCTGTTTTGATTGGATGATTGTATACTTTTTTACAATGTTAATACAATAGCGTTGCTTTTATACGTGGAGGTTGTTGGTTCATACATGCATGGGACTCATTTAGGATTAGAATGCAAACACTGGCTACCATATGTCAATAGTAAAACGGATTTCAAAAGCATTGAACTCTTTTAGTGGGTCATAAGGGATGAGAGACAGTGACATAAGCTGGTTGTATGTCACTGGCCCTGGGTTGCCCTCATCCTGGAGCCTTCTTGATGAAAAATAGCTGAAGAGTCAACTGATTTGCTGCTATCAAGGGGTTTCTGTGTTGCTACACTGTACTGAAGTCATGATGGAGAAAGCAGCTTCCTCCAAATTCTCAAAAATCACAATCAGTCTCTCTCAGACGCACGAGAAGAGATTTCCGCTTAGGGGTGCTGCACAGTAGAAATGCGCACATGACACGACTGTGTGTGGGCACGCACTTGCACACTTTCCCTCAACACAGAGTGGTTACAAGCACGGTCATATGAGGTTACCGACCTTTGGAATTATATGTATTTATAAATAAAATCTTTCGAATAAAAAACATTGATAACACAATCAATTTAAATGAAGGCTATGCGGGCGCAGCTGATTACACCGTTGCTACCCTCATTTCAACTTGAAAAACTTTTCCACGCTCAGTGTCTACACTTAGCACTAACCTGCTGTATTTTATGTTGTCATATAGTTCCCATTTGACAAGAGACATGCTGGAAACCTTTTGTTAAAATAGCATCACTAAGAGGTGCTTCACATTACTGGATCTTTGGAGCACACCAGATGGCCAGTAACAGCCCATCAAACTGTAAGCCATCACAAAGCACCAAAAGATAACACAGTTTGACCATACGAATAAATATTAGTGAATGACAAAGAAACACATATTCGATCACTTTAAACAGAATGTTAAATCACATGCACAGCTTTTAGGTTGGCTTAACATTTGTACGTTGTTATGTCAACACAATTTTGAAATACAATACAAGCTCTGTTGACTGAAATATATTCTATTGACTGAAATGTTATCATTGTTAAAACTTAATTTCACTTCTGTTTTTGTGTGTTTTGCTCGTGATAGTTGATAGTCTGTCTTCCTTTAGGAAGCCATCAGGACTTAAATAGTTGTTTTTGGGCTGCTGGCAAAGACTATAAACCGCGATATTCTTTTCACACAAGGCACTTTCCCTTTAACTACAGTATTTGTAACTATTGCCAGTTAGCTGTCTAACAAAGATAACTGAATCTAAGTGAAACGTTTGCCAACTCTTCTCCCCTGTAATTTGTTGGTGAAATTGAGATGTCGGTCTTCAATTAGACAGGAAGTCATTATCAGATGTTGCTGTGTTTTTGTAATTACTCTTGAGCCTCTTCCATTAATTTCAGCAAACCGTCCCCCAGCTGGAAAACTAGATGCTTTTCAGACTATATATAAAGACTAATGAGACGGATGTGAGCAGCTGAAGTGATCAAGCGTAGCTGAATCAATTAGTCAAATGACTCAAACTGTGATTACATATACATGCCAAAGTAGGTTTTGCCCTGCTATTTCTGGTTGTAAAGTACAGCTAAGTTGTGAATTAACTTCTAGAATCTCAAATACATCACTCATATCCTCTGGCCATTGTAATTTCTTCTCAATATTATAATAAATAGCATAGTATTAGTATTATAGTCATAGTTTGTCATACACATTGCTACATATTATCTTTTGCTGCAAAACCACATCAGTAAGTATTTACCTAAATGGATCATAATTTTGAATTGTAATTTTGAAGGCTGACTATTTGGACAAATAGTTCCTCTTGAGGAGTTTGAGGTGGAATCACTTCCAAATAAGATGAAAAACAGCAACTAGACAAAGAAAACAGAGACGTCACGGTGTTGTATGCCTATATATCCCCTGAGCCGCATGTGCCTTATGCATTGTTCAGTGTTTGTTCCTTTTTTGTTATGTGAACATAAATTAAAGTATTAATACGTGATTACAAGTGACAGAAGAGACATAGTTCATTTAATATTTATTTATAGAATTTACTGTACCGTATGTTTACATCTTGTTTGCTCATTGAAGCTTCTACTGTTTTGATACATCTCATTCTCGCTAATCATCTTCCAGCTGATAAAACAAAACTTCAAACAAGACTTCTTATGGAACTGAGTGGACATCAAACAAATTACCTGAACTACTCTGAGAGTTATTTCAATATGTGTACGTTTGTGTGGGGGCTCATTAAAGGATCATTTTGGCATTTTTAAACCTGGGCCCTATTTTTACATATTTCGGTGTCGAAATGACTAGTTGGTTTTGGATTCTGTGTAGTAGATAGATTCAGCCACTGCAGCCGTGAACCGGCGTGACTCCCGGAGACCCTTTGTTTTTAACAAGAAACAACTCTCTGAAATTGAAGGGAGTTATTTGCAGTTGTAGTTATTTTGGAATTGTCAGTGGAAAAAAGGGAGTGGAGTTTGTTGTGTACAAAGAGGAACTACTAGCAAGCCTTTATTTCCGAACTTTACACAACAATCTGCTCTCTTCCTGCAACATCTCGCCTCTCACAAGAGTGAGAATTGTCCCTGAGCGTTTCTGCTGTGTTTGCTCAGAGATGAGACAGAAACAGAGGATTTGATGCTGCGCTGTAATTGCACTATATACACTTTAAAATGATTGTTAGTTTTGGTTAACTTTTGAGAGGGGACAGTGGTGTACTAGCCTCTCACCTGCTGTTAGACATTGTCACAGCTGCCTCTAAAGCTTGGGTTGCTCTGCCCTGGGCGCGCAAAGCGTCAGAGGGGTGTATTTTAGAAGACAAGTCGCGGCGAGAGGGACCGGAGTCCTGGTGAGGCTACACTTGTGGATTATGTTTTATTGGCTGAATTTAAAGCTACTGCTTTCACAAAAAAATCCTTAAGTTATTACAAGATTCAGACTACCCTCACCCAACAGAGTGTTACTGACACCCCTGAATCAGGCCAATTTGCAGAATGTAAACTAACAAGTCTCCACTCAGCACATTTGTCACTTGAATTAGATGATCTAGTGTTTTTGATAAGAAAATCACAGTTAAAGAATTCAGCTGGTTATATTCTATATTTTTCTCTTTGTCAAGAGCAAAACCAACAACTGATTTATCCTCCTAACAAGTATTTTTGGTGTAACCAAATATAGCTTGTGTCTACATTGCCACAAGCCTACATAGCCACCACCTGTTGAAAATGCCTTAAAAAGTTAGTATTTAAAAACAAATCAATATGTGACTTTTAAGCTCACATGAAGCCAGAGATAGACTCATGTTAATTCTTTCTGACTTGATTGGTTTTTACTTTTTTACTTTTGGACTTTGTCAAGTCCTGTATATAGAACGATCAGCTTTCCTCACCATTTATGCCATCTTGTGTTATTCAAACCTTCCATCTGTAGTCAACAGATGTCATTGTCTATTCCCACGAGCCTGTGTATTGATTAAGTTATATTGATTTTCTCCTGACCCTTAATTGCTTTTCTGGCTTAAAGCCAACAGTATCTGGATACCTGCCCTTCTGAACGTAACCCAGAACTGCTCTGGTTGAAGATGCTTTAACCCAAGTGCAGAAGAGTACTCTTTAAAATCCCAATGTGTGAGTAAATGTTATATTGAGGGAAATATTCAAATCAACCCACCGTGACTAAATTAATTAATTGGATGAGCTGCTAAGAAAATGAAAGTATGAGGTGACTTTCATAATCCTTTTTAATGTATGTTTTAACTTTTACCACTTCAAAACCATGCACCTCTATATGAGGGTGTCACATTACTCCCACAGGACCCTATTGGATTCCTTTACAGCTACCTTTTCTAATCGACTCTCACTGAATTTGAACATCAGTGTTATCAAAGACGGTTGTTGCTATTATCAACATTTAAAGGATGTTGTGTGACACTGCAGAAACTCTTCACTTAGTCAAAGGAATAACCTTTTATTTTTTACTTTATTTAAAGGTGAAAGTTTCAGTGACATCTATTGGTGAGTGTTGTGAATTGCAACAAATATCAAAAAAACTCCTCACACAACGTAAGCTATCCAAGTGCCTCAGATAGCTACAGTGGCCGACACAGGACAAAAGAGAGTAGCCAGTCAAGAAATGGTTTCTTAGATAGATATAATAAGAAATTATCCATCCATCCATCGTCAACCGCTTATCCTGCGTACAGGGTCGCGGGGGGCTGGAGCCAATCCCAGCTTACATTGGGCGAAAGGTGGGGTAAACCCTAGACAGGTCACCAGTCCATCGCAGGGCCACACATAGACAAACAACCACTCACACCCACATCCACACCTATGGACAATTTTGGAATAAGAAATTATATCTTACTTAATTATTCAGTAAAACCATATTGCTAATATTATTGTTAATTGTTCATCAAACAACAGCAACATCAATAAATGAAGTGCTACATGATGTGGCATACTCCTGTAATACATTATTCTACTATACTGTTATCATGAATTTTGTTACATCTTGGGGGGTTTGTCTCATCTGGACTAACATACGAATCACATCTAGTACAAGTATGACCAATGACAGATAACAGGAAAATGTAAGCTCACTGTTTCTGTACCACCGTCCATTATAAACCACATAAGACATGAAGTTTACAAAGGCATAGTCAGGTGAGGGTCAAGGCTCCTCTCCACACGTCTTGTAATCATAATGCTGTTAGCAGTAGGCTAAAGTATTTTTCACCAGGGCAGTAATGTGACCTTTAGCTAGCTGATCTGAACTTCCATGCTGTACCGTTTTATTTTTATAAATTTTATTTTTCTAGGGCAGTACAAGTTTAGCTCGCTTATCTGAGCTTCCAGCTGTAGGTTATGGTTTGATTGATAATAAATTAGCTGATTGTCTCATGAACGTAAGCAGCACAATTCTGTTTACAGCAAAGCCAAAATACACACTGAAGAATCATGTTAATGAAATTACAATCAAACTATATATTTTCCGCCACTTACAGGGGAAACACAGTACTTCTCTTGGTGGCCAGCTTCTAGCTAAAGCTATCAAACAACAGTTTTCATTTGCATCGCTTAAGTTGCACTAACTTAATTATCTGTCCAGAAAAAAGACAATTTCAGCTCCGCTTTTAAAACATCTGTCCCGCATTAGCGCCTTCCATCTGGGAAAATTCACAACAATTATATCCTTTATTTCTGCCGTCATCTGTCTGCATCTGTCACAACTTAGTCTGGCTTCATCATGTTTTTGCTTGTTTGATGATTGATGATTGATTTGTTGATTCACACACCGTCAGCTCAAGCTAAATAATACGTGTAGGCCTCCATTTGTCCAAATGCCACTTCTCTTCTTACTTCTAATACACCAGATGACAACTAAGAGACTGTTTATTATTAGGCATCCAAGCAGCGAAGCTGCTGGAGCCCTATTGGTTTTGTTCTGATTCTTCTTTCTTTCTTTCTTTCTTTCTTTGCTAAAAGTGTTTGAGCAGCAAATGCCGCTGGATGAAAACTCACCAAAATTGGCACGTATGTCGCAAATTCCACCCACTACTCATGCCCTCATAGACCTCATTGTGGCACTATAACAATCAACTTTGCGTTTTTGCAATTATCTCGATAATGGCTTCATTTAGAGTCAAACTTCTTTCATCATTGTAATCTCTAGATCAGCACATCCTCTTATTTGTGACTAACGTTTGCCTCACTGCAACCTATGGTCAATTCAGATGTCTATATTTTTTAGAATATTCCAAATCAATTAACATCTGTATCTCCACAAGTCCTTCTTCAAGAGGTACCAAAGTTCCAAATTCTTTCATCACTTTCATCTCTTATGTCATCGGTGTCTGTTCTTCTCTGAAAATGTGAAATGTACTATTGTAATTGTTGAGTGGGAGCTCAAATATTTCATTAGTCATTAGGAGTGCGACTAATGATCATTTTCATTATGGATTAATCTGCTGATTATTATCTCTATTCATCAATGTTCGAAATTCTAAAATAGTGACAAATGCTGTCACAATTACCCAGAGCCCTAAATGACACCTTCACAATGCTTGCTTTGTCTAACTAACAGTGCAAAGCTCAAAATTATTACAAATAAATTAAAATAATTAAAAGGAAAAGCAGCAACTCTTCACTTGTGAAGGTAGAACCATAAAATGTTTTCTACATAAAAACTGTCATAAACAATCAAAGTTGTTGCAAGTTAATTTCTATGTTATGAGTTATGTTGATCTTCAGTCATTTAAAATAAGCTGTAGATAAAATCTAATTGTGTTAAATGTTTTCATATATTTATATTTATATGGGATCTTTAAGATAAGTTATTGCAATTTTTTAGAGCTGAATCATTTTTATAGTTTTTGGTTAAAGTCCTTAACCTGTATTACCCCTAAACATTACAACTGCTTTAACTCAGCATTATATCATTCTCATTGTAAGCATGTTATTACGCAGATTTGCATTTAGCATATCTAAGCACCGCTATGTCTAAGTATAGTCTCATATGACAAGTAGATATTTCACATTATCTTATCATAAAGATAGTCTAGCGGGCCAGATGCACCACCCAGCCTTGACTGGAAAGTGACTAGTGAGTCATGTGGGAAGGTCTTTGTGTCAAAGAGTTAGTGACTCTGTCTAGGACTAAAATAATGGTTGCAGTCTTATGTCTCACAAGTAAGTAAGTCACATTTCAAGCTAAAAATACAAGAAAAAACACGTGACTAAATAGCTATTAGTTCAGTAATTAATACTCAAAAATCACCTCATATTATTATTTATGAGATTGTAATTCAGTTGGCTTTTTATGACATGCCATGGCTATTCTTGAAAAGATGGATGTTTTTGATCACATTTTACAATAGAATAAATCAGCACTAGTGTAAGTAAATGTGACACTACTTCACCTCTCTGTTCAGACTGTACTTAAAATCTGGCCTTCTGTCAAGGCTGCAATGCTTGCAAAAGCATCGCACAGCATTTTTTAATGTTGGTATTATCTTGTAAGAGTTTCTTCACCACTCATGTGTGATCATTCCCCTAATGCCCCCCTCTTTGAAATAAACTGCCTTCTTGGATGCCCCTATCATTAAACATGATGAAGTGCTCTCTATGGTGGAGCAATGTGCAAGACAATATGATAAAGTGCCCCTCCAGTGGAGGAAACGTGATGTGCACTATTGGTTGCCCTTAAAATTGAGAAAACGCAATGCAGTACTGTAGAGCTGTATTGCCCGTGTGTTTTTTTTACAGAGATGTGGTAGTTATGATTTTAATCTGAGTCACATAATAAAACAATTTTAATGCTAACCAGTTTTTTCACCATTAATGCCTCATGACCTTCTGCTTTTTGGTGCCCCATCACATGCATTTAATAAAAATGTAACCCCTGCCCCTCAAACAGCCTGATATCAATTACATTTTGGTTTAATCACACTGACTATAGCTAACGTGAAACCTGCGTGTTTGCTTGGTTTTAAGCACTTAAGTATTATTAAGTGCCAAGTCAGTATTTCAGATATAGGCTATCGTAGCTTTCGGTAGATGCTCACTTTCCCAGCTGTAATTATGACCTGGATGTTGACTTTAATGCCCAGTGTGCTTAAGTCTTTAGTTTGTAAATTCCTCTCTTCGAAGCATAAAATCATCTATATGATGGCAGGTGTTTAAACTGGACTGTGTGATTGCAGACTGAGAGAAACAGAGTCTCTTGGTGTGGCTTGAGAGCTTGCTGCAGGGTGTTACATATCTCAGTGCCCACAGATAGCTGGTGATGGCAGCTGTATTGTCTGGAAGATAATAAGGTCTGTGACAGACTGATAGAACTAAGAATAAACACACACACAATGAACACTAAGAAGGCTACAATAAACAGCAACGATAATAAACATGAACACCCACTCAACACAAACAGACATGGAGGACTGTCACTACTGTGCTATAATGGTAATATAAGCTGACACATTAGGTGTTTTATTTACACACTCACACTTTCACTGACAATAAAATGACGTACCATATATTGCACATGCCACTGTTAGTGGCTCAACTGAAGGAACACGTCCACATGACTTCATGATGGCTGTTCAGTGTAAATTTAGTCCCAGATGAAAAAGATTGAGATGAATTTGATGAAAGTGAAAAGGCAACATATGATATTTCTTGTGGTCATGTGACAGCTGTTGGCCAGGTCCCTGCAGGTGAACGCTGGTTACATAAACAGACTTGTCTGATTAATCTACAGGACATCCTTCACCTGGTTAGTCACTACTCCTCTGCCTCTCTACGCATTCAGTAGTCCCCTTCATGTGAACACTTTGTTCAGTGAAGTTGTTGAGGGCAACACCAAAATGCATAAATAAAAGCAATGTTCATAGAATAATCTTCAATATCTCTATTTAAATTTCAGTTTGCTAGGCTTTTTGGGCTCTTTCACTGACTGAAACTATACAACGGGAAATCTGACATAGGATTGAGGGACTTGCAGACATACATTTAAGAAAGGGTCAAACTTGACTTAGCAGAGGTTAATGTGCTCTTTTCGTAGTCACTAGTGTGACTCAAACCACAAAATCACTAGATACTACACATCCCATAAAACAACTCTCTAGAGCACCTCTCTGCATGGTAAACACCCACATCCCTCAATGTCCATGACCTCAGACTTCTACGAGCCCATCCTGAGATACCTGGGTAAAGTTACTTGGATTATTTTCTCAGACAGAAGACATACAATTGTCTGTGTGAGGTATACCCCATGAATAGTAAGCTGACTTTGAAATGTAAGATCAGTGCAGTGCACTTTTTTCACTTTCGTTCTTTCCATGTGTGTTATGTCTACTTTATGCATTCGTCCTCGCAACACCAGTAGAAACACTTCCAGTTACATTCCCATGACTGAATGGGACATTAAGCAGAAGAGCAAACACTTTACAGAGCAAATATGTGCCTTGGAGAGAGTGCAACTGCCTGTCTGGAACAGTGTGTGGATCAATGTGATGCTGAGCTTTGGAATGCTGGGATGGTCATGTTTCAGGAAAACAAGGTATTTGACTGACCATAGCCTGCCCATCACACAAAAGTGTCAACAGAGTGACACACTGATGGACAGGGACTGAAAGTGCAATACACATCACTGGTTTTACCCTCTTTCTGCAGGATCACCACACACACGTAACATTCACAGGCAGGTAACATACTTTACATAGCATCACAAATAATCAAATATTAATATACCTGAACACGTTATGCAGTAATGTAGTAATCAGAAAAGTAAACAGAGTATCTTTTCCGCATAAGGAAACCATACCTTTATGGTTGCATCCATCGTCGTTTTCATGGACAATGTATGAGCTACAAAACCTAGCTACAATCACCTGGCAATTATTCTGCAACACGACAGAATACAGTCAAAGTTTAACTAGTTAACAGCTGGATTTTAAATCCATTTATTTACATAATAAACATCTACCTATTTGTGCTCAGATGTCAAAAGTATGGAATTTCAAAATGGTAGATGAGTAGTTTGTCAATCAATGTTGATGACACAATTCAGAAATTATGTGAAGTTGAAAAGAATATAGTATAATAATATATTAATATTATAATTGTAAAAATATTCTACTGTCGAGATCAATCCCCTTACGGGTGTCATTGGTTGTCTCACCTACGGCACCAAAATATCCAGACACTGACCTGGGTGATATCTTATCTGGGTCTGTATCATTCTTTCTTTAAGTCTTTTTAATGTTTTAAGGCTTTTATTAGATCACACGTTCTAGTACCAACTTCTTGTTAAATTGTTAGTTAGTAGAAAATACCATAAATTGTTAGTTAGTAGAAAATACCATAAAATGTATTGTGGATATTCATGATCCCAAGAGCTTGGGTTGAACACTGCTGTAGTGGTGGCCCCAGGTTCTTTCCTCTACTGCCTAATCCTAATGGGCACATTAGTATGCAATTTAACTAAATGCTACCAGCCTCCTCTCCCTCCATTTTGTTTATTACACGATCTATAATGCCTTTGTTTTATGTGACCAGGTGTTTAGGAAAAAGTCAAATAAGATGTAGAAGGCTGTAACACAGTGGATCAATATATTTGACTGTCACAACCCGAGCGAAATGACTCGTTTCATTATCAGAATGTGATCCACTCGGTCGGTAACATTTGAAAAGCCTATACCAGTCGCACGTTTACACGCTAAACGGAATAGCTGTTGGCCGGAAACGTCAATAGAGTGGACGCTGTAACGCTACTGCCGACTTGCGTTTGGGGGTGTAATTGCTGATTGACGGGCAAATGGACGCACAAGTATAAATGCCTGGCTACGTGCGTATCGTACAGCGTAGCTACGCACGTAGACCCTACACAGGAATATAAATCAAGCTTTAAGCTGGCCACAATAAAATGCCACTTGAAAGTGTGCAGTTCCATCACACAGCACAATGCCACAGATATCGTAAGTTTTGAGGGAGCGTGCAATTGGCATGCTGACTGCAGGAACGTCCACCAGAGCTGTTGATGAATTGAATGTTCATTTCTCTACAATAAGCCGTCTCCAAAGACCACGCAGACCACGTGTAACCACACCAGCCCAGGACTTCCACATTGAGCATCTTCACCTCCAAGATCATCTGAGACCAGCCACTCAGAAAGCTACTGCAACAATCAGTTTACATAACCAAAGAATATCTTCACAAACTGTCAGGAACCGTCTCAGGGAAGCTCATCTGCATGCTCGTCGTCCTCATCGGGGTCTCAACCTGACTGCAGTTTCTTCGTCGTATCCGACTTGAGTGGGTAAGCATACTAACCGGACATGTCACCCACTGAGCATGTTTGGGATGCTCTGGATCGGTGTATACAACAGTGTGTTCCAGGTCCTGCCAATATCCAGCAACTTCGCACAGCCATTGAAGAGGAGTTGATCAACATTCCACAGGGCACAATCAACAACCTGATCAACTCTATGCAGAGGAGATGTGTTGCACTGCGTGAGGCAAATGGTGGTCACACCAGATACTGACTGGTTTCCGGACCCCCCCAGTCCCACGCAATACAGTGAAACTGCAAATTTTCAAGTGGCCTTTTATTGTGGCCAGCCTAAGGCACACCTGTACAATACCCATGCTGACTGATCAGCACCTTGATATGCCACACCGATGAGGTGGATGGATTATGCCTGCAAAGGAGAAGTGCTCACTAACACAGATTTTGACAGATTTGTGAACAATATTTGAGAGAAATAGACCTTTTGTGTACATAGAGAAAGTCTTTGAGTACAGCTCATGATGAATGGGGGCAAAAACAAAAGTGTTGCGTTTATAATTTTTTTCAGTGTAGCTTTGTTTCTGCTCGTCTCACCAGTGCTCCGCACCTTCCTTATCCTTATAAGTTTATTCCAACCAAAAAATGTCCTCAGCCTGTTTTTCTGGACTAAATTTTCTTTATTATCATATTACTTTAGTAGGCAGTTTTAGTTTCACTACATTTTTCCTCGTTCAACAATCATAACTATTCTTTTACTAATTTGCTTATCCTCAGGACATTATTGGTTTTAAAAACTTTTATATATTCTGTTATTATTAACTCATTAGTAATTAGCGATAGTGTGCAGTTATATTATAAAGGCGCAAAAGGTCACAAAACTTGTCAGCGGTATCCACAAGCTGGTGAAAAATATAAGTGGGGCTGTGCCATATCCAGTCAGTTTCAGTAACTGTCCAAATACAATTTAACTACAGGATACCAGTGCTTTGTGAAATAGTCAGAAATTATTTAATGCCAATATTAAAACGTTTCTTACAAAAAAACAAACATAGAAAGTGGCATAAAAAGAAAATACTCAAGTACATACCTATACCTCTAATTTGTACTTCAGTACAGTAGGCCTACTTAATTTACTGTTCACCACTGGAAATAACCACATCTTAACACTTCAGGGCTGCCAATAAACTATACAGTTTACCTCTGTAGTGTAGTGAACCTACTTACAGTTAATGAAATTATGAAGAATAATATATTGAAATATATCATAAGCACTCATTTAGGGTACCACCTAAAATTTGCTGTCCGCCTGAGGCTTTTAGGACTTCTTGGGTATAGCTTGATAATTACACAATTTTCTAGTAAATTGTTAATTATTAATGGTCCAAAACTGGTAAGTTTGATCAGTCAGTCTCAAATCTGAAAGTGAATCCTCTGTACAGGGACCCGGACGCTAAACAGTACACACACACAAATCACTGTGATCAAGGGGAAATTTATTAACTAACTAAAGTGATTACAATAGTGTGAGTAAATATAGGAATATCATGGAAATAGCAGTACAAACAGAAAACAAACCAGAATGTAATCAACAGAATATAGAGCAGGGTAGGTCTAGCGTAATAGGTTCAATGTGAATTCAGTTTGCTATTGTGGAAGGAAGGTTCTAAGGGAATAAGGGAACGAATGAGCGTAAGTTATGGCGATAATTGAGTTTAAAGGGAAACTATGGGTTTCAAAACTAAGGACTAAAGGACCAAAGCTAAAGGACA
Organism: Micropterus dolomieu; assembly: GCF_021292245.1. Classification (NCBI taxonomy): domain Eukaryota; kingdom Metazoa; phylum Chordata; class Actinopteri; order Centrarchiformes; family Centrarchidae; genus Micropterus; species Micropterus dolomieu. The sequence continues at coordinate 14,145,402 of NC_060154.1, read as the reverse complement.
CCAACTCGGCCACAGAATGTAGCTTGTTTGCCTTACTGTTGTTGTTTTCTCCACTGCCTGGTCCTCGAAAGCTCACTGTCAGCTAGCTCATTCGTTGTGTTCACGGCCCTCAGCAGCTTGGCACACCACACAGCCTCTCGAGCGGATCTTCGGCCGATGGGGGTATCCCGGAGTCCTTTGGCTGGCTCGTGGTTGCGGGAAACTTTTCGCAGTAAACGGGCAGTCAGCCCTGGCTTGGCGCTCTGAGTTAGACAGATGTCGCTAATAGCTCAGTTGACTACGCTTCACTCTGTCGTTGGGAGCCGTGGCTAGTTCAAACCGAGGTGAGGGTTGAAAGAACTTGCTGGGTTTCTGGATCAAAACTTGCGTAAACTGAACAGTTTGATAACTGCAAAAACAACAAAGTCAAATAGAACACATACATTCACCGCAGGTTCACAAGGCCTCAGGAATATAGGCTAGTTAACGTTGTTGAGTTTAAACAAATAGTCTGGGAAATTTTCATCCCAGTGAGGCTCCAAAACAATAGTAACAAAATAAGAAAAATGGGAATTTGAAATCATGGAGCTTCCTCGGGTTGTCTTGAAGGAAGTTGAGAAGTAAAAGAACAAGCAAGAACAAAGAACAAGAGAGACTAGAGAGCGGGACAAGGTGAGGTCTTTTATCCATTTTCTTTTCGGGATGTGTGACGTCAATTTGGAGTGGGGAGTAACCTCTTGGGTCTCGAAGTTTTAACTTTAATCTGACAAAAGTGTATTCGCAGGTGTTTCAATTAATTTCCTTTCCACAATATCAACACTGGTAAAGTTGTTAATTTTTACCATTTATATAAAAGAAAACAAAACAAAAGCTAGAGTGTTATTTGTTCTTAATTGGAAAACTGTTGGCTCTACATGACACGATTTATAATACTCATAGGTGCAAGAACAGCTTAAGTACATATTTCCAGGATAATATTGATGGTTACATGTTTTACTAAAGGAGATATATATGTAAACCAAATGCTACTTAATTGTGCCAGAACAAACTGGACCAGAGGCTGCTATACCAGTATAGGAATGTAAATTTTATTTATGTTATATCAAAACAAAACAAAAGGAAAAACACAATTCAGGACTAGACTGCATCACCAGGGAAACAGATGTAGAGTTGAAGAGCTCAAACCAAATTAAAACATACTATAGAAAAACATATACACACTCACATATACACACACACACACACACACACACACACACACACACACACACTAACTACACAAAACACCCATGCAAAATGGTTACTCTACCCTTCAGTTCCCCCCTTTAACACAGCCAGAAACACAAAATATGGCCCATTCAAGGATCTAGTGTGAGCACAATAAATCTAACAGGTGGGAAAGCAGTGGTTGGCTCTCCTAATAACATCTTGCTTGACTTAGAAGCACATTCCCCTCCCGCAGTTGAAGGCATGCAGGTGACTGGGATCTGTGCTTTAGCTGATGTGTTTAAACAATCACTCCAAGCTTTGGACCCTCACCACCATGAAGAATCCAATCAAGCACCAAACAAAGGCTGGCCTCAGCTGCTCTCTCAGGTGTGTGACTGCTGAAAGAAAGGACCAGGTGAGCTTCCCTCCCCCATGTATAGACTCTGCCCCTTTACCTGGGTCCTAGTGCTAGACCTCTGTTGCCTTCCCTATCACATCTATGAAAGCATTTGAACATGGCATCCGTTAAACAATTAGTGATAAAAAAATAAAAAACAACACAGTGATAGATACTTGATACTTATACAGTATTTGTAGGATGAGAAAGTCTAGACAATGGCATGTTATATATCTCTTTTGTGCTCTTGGCGGAGCTCTGGTCTCATACAAGGATGCTTGATTACTTAAGGAAGGGTTAATTAAACTTTAAATTCAATCCTTGGCCCAAGAGCTGGGGAAAAGGATTATCTAACACAGGATAGTAATTTGTTACGTGTTCTTAAGAAAATACATCAAAAGGCGTTAAACCTGGTGTTGATACAAAACATAAACACATAATATAAACTCATACTATAAAACCTAGAACACAGGCAGGAAGGTAACTGAGCCACAGAGAACTGAAAATTAAGAGTACAGCAGGTTAACTTTACTTATGACTCTTTAGCTTTACAAACATAGTATTTAAAGAATAAAGACATGGTAATTACTACTAAAATATAAGAGGCGAGCGCCACTACTAATTTAACAAAGTTTATTGATTAAACAGAACAAAACCGTTTATACTGAAAAACCTTTGTTCGCAAGGTTTGAATTAGGGTAGTGTCCTTTTGCCCCAATCCGTCGATTCACATTCCTGTTGCTTATCTCGTTCGCACATCGGCTAGAAAGGGGTTGGGTGATTGGTCGTGTGTGTGTGTGTGTAGGTATTAGATACCAAGTTTTATGACTTTAACCATTTGGAGGGAGTAGAGAACCAGGGTTGTATTTTCCTTTGATGTTTAAGGGAACCTCCAGGGTGAGAGGGGTTGATGTGGTTACCTTGCCCTTTTGTTCATCCTGCAGAGAGTCCATATTGACACCTTTACCGCGGGATAGGTTTGGATGGTCCCTGAATAAACAATTTTTAAGTCTGTCATGTCCGATTGAGTCTGTGCAGGGTCCTTACACAAGCAACAAGGCCATGTCTCTACTTTACATGTCAAAAGGCCAACTCTTCAGAATGAGGGCCCCCCCGTGGTAAATCTGATCTCACCTCCTCATGAGGAGGAAGGCTGGATACAGTAGCCAACCGCTGTTGTTCTCCTTGTCAATGTACCGTACCCCAAGCACCAACTGGCAGTGGGTGGAAATGTCAGTTGTTTCATCTGCCTGAATAGCAAGATATACAGCAATTTTAGTTCCTCCAAAAGTTTGTTTTGCACAGTCTTTGAGGTGCCTTTGAAAACAGTAGCTTTCTTAAGGTGCTCTTCCAACACACTGTCCAGCGAGGCAACAAGATCTACTGGAAATCCCTCTATCACCGACTGACTCTGCTTTGGCGAAATTATTTTCACCCTTCAGGCATCAGATTCGAGGACGCTGATTAGCTTAATTTATGTTTCTATGAGCATATCTTGTGTCAGCTATTGGCTGTGCTGCCTTGGCAATATTTCTAGCACCCCAGCAGAGATCAGTGGATGAACAGGAAACAAATTTTGCCCCCAAACATAATTATTTAGTCTAAATTTCATATATTACACATTGTGTATTTTAAACACATGCTTAAAAAAGTAGTTACTGTTTATTTCAAAAATGTTTATTTTAAAAAGAAAAATCAAAATACTTTCCACCACCAGGGAGGGCAGCACCCTAGTACCCTCTATTGGCCAGCCGCCACTGCCGCAAGCGCCTGTGTATTACTCTTTTTCTCTTCTAGATTTTTAACTTAAGTACTTTACTCATGTGGTGTGGAAGGGTGGTGGAGCAGGTTGGTGGACCCAAATGCAGAACACTGGCTGACTGGTGCAGTTCAGAAGTTTATTAAGCAAACAAAAGACAAGGACACTTACAACTGAGTAGCTGAGTCCATAATCCAAATAATAGTACTCCAAGCAAACAAGGTGATCCAACAGAAAATCCAAAAAACAAGTATAATCCAAAAACCAAAGAACTAACAGGGAACAGGACGAGACAGCGCAAACTAAAATTACAACAACAGACAGAGTGTCTACACGCTACAATGACCAGACAAAGACTGAGGGAAACAAGCAAGCATATGTACACACAGGGTTAACGAGCTGGGTGGGGATACACAGGTGAGAGACATGAGACTAATGAGACACAGGCAGCCAGAGAGAGCAGGGGAAAACAGAGAGACTAGCAGGCAGGCAGATTACTGAGGGGGGAACATACAAAACACAACTACTGAAACATGGACCATATCAAAATAAGTAGTAACAGATCAGAATTATAAAAATAAGAAACTAACTCAGACACAAGCAGACAGATCGCAACTAAACTAACCCCAACAAGGAACACAGAGTAGACATGGGCAAAACAACACAGAATTTTACAGACCAGAAATAAACATTAAGGCATGAACTAAGGCACAGGACTGGGAACTACGACACAGAACAAGGAACTAAGACAAGCGACAAAACAGATACTAAGTAAACTAAAAGATGCGGATGAATAATAATAGTAAAGGCTACACAGAGACTAAAGCAGAATGATCAAAAACAGATTAATTAATGAAACTGGCAGAGAACATAAATAGACACCTAGCAAACAGACAGAACTCAAGCATGATGGTACAGAAACTAATACAAGAGACAGAACAGAACTGAAATCAGGAAAATACCAAAACACCACTAAACACCAACTGACAGATAATAACCAGAAAAACAATAATGTCACACTCTGCCTGTCTGCCATGCGGTGTTTTGCACTTTTGTGTTTAGTTAGCATTATTTTGGTCTGTTAGGTTTTGGGGGTCTGTCTTGTCTTTCGTCTAGTGTTCGGTAACCCTTGTCATGTCTGTTACCCCAGTGATCCCTCTGCATGTCTGTCTCTGTCTTCCCCTGCTCTCTCGCTCTCGCTCTCGCTCTCTCTCTCTCTCTCTCTCTCTCTCTCTCTATCTCTTTCCCTACCTGTGCCTCGTTAGCCTCATGTCTTTCACCTGTGTTGCTCCCGCCCTGCTCGTTAGTCCCTGTGTATATATATCTGGTGTTTCTGTCTTGTCTTTGTCGGGTCATTGTTTATTGTCACCCAGTGTTACAGTGTGTTACCTACTCGCCAGCCTACTCGCCAGCCTACTCGCCAGCCTACTCGCCAGCCTACTCGCCAGCCTACTCGCCAGCCTACTCGCCAGCCTACTCGCCAGCCTACTCGCCAGCCTACTCGCCAGCCTACTCGCCAGCCTACTCGCCGTGTCTCCCTGTTTCCCTGCTTATTTTGGATTTTGGATTCTAGTTTTCTCGTTTGGATTACTTTGTTTTGGACTCTGTCATCAGCCACTCAGTTTGTAAGTGTGCTCGCCTTTGTTTGTTTATTTAAACCCCTTGAACTGTACCTCCTTTGCCTTGCGTCCTGCATTGGGGTCCTCCAACCTGCTCAACCCTGCCTCACCCACACCAAACCGTGACAAATAACATCAGGTAGAGGACGCACACTAAAGGTAGCAAGCAAACTAAAAACTAAGTCTAAGGGGTTAAGGGAGACAAGATAACAGAACAACACAGACCACGAAGACTGGATACAAGAACACAGACTATATAACAGATACTAACTGATAAATTAATAAACTCAGAGAACTAAATGGAACAGATGACAGGACTAACATGCAGATGCAAAACCAAACCCTCAGAATCAAAACCCCAAAACAGAACTGTTGAAAAATTGGTAACTTTGACATTAGTGAAAGGGTTAAATTGCTAAAACAGTACATGTAAACAGCCACAAGATGGCAGCAGAGGATAAGAAATTCACCATTAGTAAGTGAGTGGTCAGCAAACACTATAGGCGGAGACCAGGTGTAACGCCCACCTGGAAGGTGGAGTTTAAGGTGGATATAAGGCAATGTTCGCTGACCACCAGATCAGTTCCATCCTGAGACCTGCAGGGATGTTACTTGGGTTTACTTGTCCTTTATTGGAATAAACTCTTTTGCACCGACTCTTGACCGTCTCCAGTTAAGTTTTTTGACTACGAAGTTATTGACAAAAGAAGAAAGTTAATAGAGTATTATTTGCTGAGTTTAATAAGTTGGTTAGGGTAGGGACCAGGCCTTCTACTGGCCCGGCCTGTCCTTATTTCCAACCCAACAGGACCCACTCAGGATGGGATCGTGACACACTACCAAGCTCAAACAGATTATTCCTCTCCTGTACCTTAGTATCCCAGTGCTTTTAATCTGCCCCTCTGTAGGTTTATACATATAGCAGATTGGTTAGACACACAAAGCGCAACTAGTCTATCATGCAGTACACACAAAGCGCAACTAGTCTATCATGCAGTACACACAAACATTTAGCACCATTTCATCCATGCATTTTACACTACAGCCACACTCATTCAGAGCTCCTGCCTGTATTAATCATACATTAGCACCAATCTTTGACAGACCAGCGGTTCGTAATTTGTACACAATTCTGATTTCTCCATTTTTAACAAATTCAATTAAACTTTTAATAATTGTCCTTATTGTATTCTTGTTTTTTCTATCTATACAATTTTAACTATAGGTTCAAGAATGAGAAAGCATTCAGAAACTTGTACTCACTAATGTGACACACTAATATGCAGAAATATTAGAAAAAGGTTTTCTGCTTACCTTTGTTATGTGCACGTGTCACTGAGATACTAGTTGTCCATCCCGATCAAAGTCCTCCGGCCCCTATTCAACTGTCCTGGCCGGCTCGCCAAATAATGGAGACAAAGTCTGGGCTAGGCCAGCTAAAAACCCATTACAAAGTCTTCACCACTTTAAGAAACTCACCAAAATAATCAATAACTTGCAGTCCAAAAACCTCTCTGGA
>NC_060154.1:14136994-14138900 GCF_021292245.1 Micropterus dolomieu | reverse complement strand
CTCGCCAGCCTACTCGCCAGCCTACTCGCCAGCCTACTCGCCAGCCTACTCGCCAGCCTACTCGCCAGCCTACTCGCCAGCCTACTCGCCAGCCTACTCGCCAGCCTACTCGCCAGCCTACTCGCCGTGTCTCCCTGTTTCCCTGCTTATTTTGGATTTTGGATTCTAGTTTTCTCGTTTGGATTACTTTGTTTTGGACTCTGTCATCAGCCACTCAGTTTGTAAGTGTGCTCGCCTTTGTTTGTTTATTTAAACCCCTTGAACTGTACCTCCTTTGCCTTGCGTCCTGCATTGGGGTCCTCCAACCTGCTCAACCCTGCCTCACCCACACCAGGGAGGGATGTTACTTGGGTTTACTTGTCCTTTATTGGAATAAACTCTTTTGCACCGACTCTTGACCGTCTCCAGTTAAGTTTTTTGACTACGAAGTTATTGACAAAAGAAGAAAGTTAATAGAGTATTATTTGCTGAGTTTAATAAGTTGGTTAGGGTAGGGACCAGGCCTTCTACTGGCCCGGCCTGTCCTTATTTCCAACCCAACAGGACCCACTCAGGATGGGATCGTGACACACTACCAAGCTCAAACAGATTATTCCTCTCCTGTACCTTAGTATCCCAGTGCTTTTAATCTGCCCCTCTGTAGGTTTATACATATAGCAGATTGGTTAGACACACAAAGCGCAACTAGTCTATCATGCAGTACACACAAAGCGCAACTAGTCTATCATGCAGTACACACAAACATTTAGCACCATTTCATCCATGCATTTTACACTACAGCCACACTCATTCAGAGCTCCTGCCTGTATTAATCATACATTAGCACCAATCTTTGACAGACCAGCGGTTCGTAATTTGTACACAATTCTGATTTCTCCATTTTTAACAAATTCAATTAAACTTTTAATAATTGTCCTTATTGTATTCTTGTTTTTTCTATCTATACAATTTTAACTATAGGTTCAAGAATGAGAAAGCATTCAGAAACTTGTACTCACTAATGTGACACACTAATATGCAGAAATATTAGAAAAAGGTTTTCTGCTTACCTTTGTTATGTGCACGTGTCACTGAGATACTAGTTGTCCATCCCGATCAAAGTCCTCCGGCCCCTATTCAACTGTCCTGGCCGGCTCGCCAAATAATGGAGACAAAGTCTGGGCTAGGCCAGCTAAAAACCCATTACAAAGTCTTCACCACTTTAAGAAACTCACCAAAATAATCAATAACTTGCAGTCCAAAAACCTCTCTGGAGACAGTCAAAAATTGGTGCAAAAGAGTTTTTATTCCATTAAAAGACAAAAAAACCTAGTTACATCCTAGCATCAGGATGAACTGAGTGTAAAGTTCACAAACATCATCTTTTATAATCCTCAATCTCCTCCTGCTTAGGTGGTGTCTGTTTTCAATTCTCGCCTTTTTTTCCCAAATGTGTTTTTAATTTTCTGGAACCTTCTACACTCCATAATCTTCTTCCTCTATGTTCGCTGACCACGCCCTTTTTAGTTTCGATGGTGAATTTCTTATCCTCTACTGCAATCTAGTGGCTACTTTACTTATTTTTATAAATCATTCTACTTTTGTTTTATTAAATATAACTATGTTTAAAGCTCTGATCCTAAAATTCACCATTAGAACCACAAAAAGGTCAAACTGCAGTGCATCAAAACCATCCTAAGGTAGACTATAATGCACCTGAATATCTTCTAATACACCTACAATACAACTGTAACTGTAAATTTGATGAAAAGAAAGTGATATACAACAGTTATTACACAATCTTTCAAAAATATACCAAGCGAATGTCCATGTTTTGGCCATATTTACTGTTTATATGTTCACTTTTATTGGTAGTTATCTTCTAAACATTATTTCTCTCCATACAACCACGTTCCAAATAACATAA
>NC_060154.1:14133846-14136894 GCF_021292245.1 Micropterus dolomieu | reverse complement strand
AAAAAAACCTAGTTACATCCTAGCATCAGGATGAACTGAGTGTAAAGTTCACAAACATCATCTTTTATAATCCTCAATCTCCTCCTGCTTAGGTGGTGTCTGTTTTCAATTCTCGCCTTTTTTTCCCAAATGTGTTTTTAATTTTCTGGAACCTTCTACACTCCATAATCTTCTTCCTCTATGTTCGCTGACCACGCCCTTTTTAGTTTCGATGGTGAATTTCTTATCCTCTACTGCAATCTAGTGGCTACTTTACTTATTTTTATAAATCATTCTACTTTTGTTTTATTAAATATAACTATGTTTAAAGCTCTGATCCTAAAATTCACCATTAGAACCACAAAAAGGTCAAACTGCAGTGCATCAAAACCATCCTAAGGTAGACTATAATGCACCTGAATATCTTCTAATACACCTACAATACAACTGTAACTGTAAATTTGATGAAAAGAAAGTGATATACAACAGTTATTACACAATCTTTCAAAAATATACCAAGCGAATGTCCATGTTTTGGCCATATTTACTGTTTATATGTTCACTTTTATTGGTAGTTATCTTCTAAACATTATTTCTCTCCATACAACCACGTTCCAAATAACATAAAGCTTCCAAAACATTGAAATATAAATAAAGATAAAAACAGTCAATATAAATGACCAAAAGCACTCCCATGCTTTACAGGCCCACAGCTTGAGAACAGAACATCCTACAGGGCTGTGGGCTTATTTTGTTCGTCTCGACGAGATGATTTCAGGCATTTCCTGCATGTCTGTGTAGCTCCTACAGTTCGCCAGCAGAGACCGATAAAGTTCGCCTCCGCCAAACTACACTCTTCTTCGGCTCTCATACCACGTGCCCAAAACATGCTGTGCCATAAATGTAACATCACTGTGGAGAGCATCATAACCAACCAAAGTACTTGCCCCAAATCTAAAGATTGTAGTTCCTCCCCAGTAGACTGATCTTTACTTATTATCTGCTCTAGCTTTTCCAACTATTTGTTCAGAGATATGGAGACGATAATGGTCCACTGTGATATGAAATTACATATTTTTCATTGGAAAACATAAAATTTTCTTGGGGGAGGCAGTCGTTGAGTACCAGCCCAGTTGGGGGAAGGTCTCGTGTTATCAGGCCTTTCCACACTGACGCAGGGTCACTGGCTGTGAAGCTGTTTCCTAGCTTTTCAGCGTAGCACCTCTTTGCTGCTTTGATCTCTTTAGTAAGTGTATTCCTGGCCTGGTTGTACAGGACTCTGTTCCTACTTCTGAAGGCCCCCTCTGTGGTCTGACGAAGCTGCCTGAGTTTCGCTGTGAACCAGGGTTTTTGTTTGTTTTATGTGCAGCAGGTTTTAGTCTGCACACACATGTCCTCACAAAAAGTGATGTAAGATGTCACAGTGTCAGTTAGTTCGTCCAGGTCAGTGGCTGCAGCCTCAAAAACACTCCAGTCAGTGCAGTCAAAGCAGGCCTGTAACTCCAGCTTTGACTCATTCTTCCATCTTTTCACACTCTTTACAACAGGTATAGTAGATTTCAGTCGCTGCCGGTAAGTCGGGATAAGATGAACCAGACAGTGATCAGAGAGTCCTAAGGATGCACAGGGGACAGAGCGATAGGCGTCCTTTAATTGTAGTGTAGCATTGGTCCAGTATGTTAGTGTCCCTGGTGGGACACTTAATATGCTGTCTGTACTTTGGAAGTTCATGGCTGAGATTTGCTCTGTTGAAGTCCCCGAGAACAATAAGCAGGGAGTCTGGATGTTTTTTCTCCACGTTAATTATCTGGCTGGCCAGGTGTAGTAACGCCTTGCTAACACAGGCCTGAGGTGGAATGTAAACAGCGACCAGAACAAACAAGGAAAACTCCTGCGGTGAATAAAAAGGTTTACAGTTTATGAATAATGTCTCTAAGTGAGGGCTGCCTGATTTCTTCAACACTGTGACATCTGTACATAGGGTTGCCACCCATCCCTTAAAATATGGAATCGTCCCATATTTGAGAACTAAAATCGAGTCACATATTGATTCAAAACGGGGCGCGATTTGTCCTGTATTTCCGAGTTGTCTTTAATGCAGCATCCCATGCAATCATACCATCTGCATTCTTTGAATACTCCTCATTTTCTACCTCTGATTGGGCAATCGGAGTCAGTTAAGGGCGGGGCTCTTGGCAAGGAGTCTAGTTGAAATAACTTCAGCAGTAGCTCGAGAAATCCCCCGCGTGCCCTCTGAAACAAAAGCAAATGCAAAAAGTATCGACAACGGTGAGAGTGGGAGAAATCAAATAACCTACTTGATGAGTATCAAGCCAAACTGCACATTTTGTCGACCAGTGTTCTGTGTGGTGCACGGTGGCTTGTCAGACGTGTGACAGCATGCTGAGGCAGTGTAATGATTTAATAACATATAGCCTACTCATTTTCTGATTGATTACTCTGGTTTTAGAAGAAGAAATATTGTTACAATGTCAGTGAATCACATGCCTACATTATGGTATGATTTGTTTTTTAAGGTTGAGGTGTACAGTCAGACATATAAGCATTAATTTAATAAGAGATATCAAAATATAGTGGCTATGTGAATACTAAAAACAACCATGTGTTATGCTTAACCAATCTATAGAATTGCATGATTCAATACTATAGAATTAACAATAGGCTGAATGAAAACTGAAAAAATAAATACATAAATATATTTACTGACCAATCATAAAAATGGTGTTGAATTAAATTGAGAAATGTTGTCGATGGATTATTTATTTCATTGTTTGGATAGTATTACTGCAAACAATGACAAATGTTTTAGCCAAAATCTGTGTCCACACCCCACTTTAGAATTACTCAAGTTTCTCAGCAAGAACAGGTGCTCTGTGGAGCTCATTAGGAGTGAGCTTTACTGTAGCTGAAAGAGAAACAGCTGCTCAGTGCTGCACGAGTAGTGTACTTCTGACTACAAAAAATTTATAAAAGGAAGTACGCCTAACATGCTCCAATACTGCACACAAGGCTAACTAGTTCTGGTCCACTGATGTTCATGATGTTCAT
>NC_060154.1:14112119-14133746 GCF_021292245.1 Micropterus dolomieu | reverse complement strand
GATGCACAGGGGACAGAGCGATAGGCGTCCTTTAATTGTAGTGTAGCATTGGTCCAGTATGTTAGTGTCCCTGGTGGGACACTTAATATGCTGTCTGTACTTTGGAAGTTCATGGCTGAGATTTGCTCTGTTGAAGTCCCCGAGAACAATAAGCAGGGAGTCTGGATGTTTTTTCTCCACGTTAATTATCTGGCTGGCCAGGTGTAGTAACGCCTTGCTAACACAGGCCTGAGGTGGAATGTAAACAGCGACCAGAACAAACAAGGAAAACTCCTGCGGTGAATAAAAAGGTTTACAGTTTATGAATAATGTCTCTAAGTGAGGGCTGCCTGATTTCTTCAACACTGTGACATCTGTACATAGGGTTGCCACCCATCCCTTAAAATATGGAATCGTCCCATATTTGAGAACTAAAATCGAGTCACATATTGATTCAAAACGGGGCGCGATTTGTCCTGTATTTCCGAGTTGTCTTTAATGCAGCATCCCATGCAATCATACCATCTGCATTCTTTGAATACTCCTCATTTTCTACCTCTGATTGGGCAATCGGAGTCAGTTAAGGGCGGGGCTCTTGGCAAGGAGTCTAGTTGAAATAACTTCAGCAGTAGCTCGAGAAATCCCCCGCGTGCCCTCTGAAACAAAAGCAAATGCAAAAAGTATCGACAACGGTGAGAGTGGGAGAAATCAAATAACCTACTTGATGAGTATCAAGCCAAACTGCACATTTTGTCGACCAGTGTTCTGTGTGGTGCACGGTGGCTTGTCAGACGTGTGACAGCATGCTGAGGCAGTGTAATGATTTAATAACATATAGCCTACTCATTTTCTGATTGATTACTCTGGTTTTAGAAGAAGAAATATTGTTACAATGTCAGTGAATCACATGCCTACATTATGGTATGATTTGTTTTTTAAGGTTGAGGTGTACAGTCAGACATATAAGCATTAATTTAATAAGAGATATCAAAATATAGTGGCTATGTGAATACTAAAAACAACCATGTGTTATGCTTAACCAATCTATAGAATTGCATGATTCAATACTATAGAATTAACAATAGGCTGAATGAAAACTGAAAAAATAAATACATAAATATATTTACTGACCAATCATAAAAATGGTGTTGAATTAAATTGAGAAATGTTGTCGATGGATTATTTATTTCATTGTTTGGATAGTATTACTGCAAACAATGACAAATGTTTTAGCCAAAATCTGTGTCCACACCCCACTTTAGAATTACTCAAGTTTCTCAGCAAGAACAGGTGCTCTGTGGAGCTCATTAGGAGTGAGCTTTACTGTAGCTGAAAGAGAAACAGCTGCTCAGTGCTGCACGAGTAGTGTACTTCTGACTACAAAAAATTTATAAAAGGAAGTACGCCTAACATGCTCCAATACTGCACACAAGGCTAACTAGTTCTGGTCCACTGATGTTCATGATGTTCATAGAAAATCCTTTGCAAAAGTCTTTTCAATCAAATTGTAAAAGCATTTGTTTAAGTCTATTTATAGTTCATAAGTTATGGACATATTGATTTAATAAGTTCAGTTAAGAATAAAGTTCACAGTTCACATGCTATTTTTTTGTGTTCTCACTGTCACACATTGTTGGCCTATGTTTATTATTGTAGCTGTGTGTTCAGATATGACAATATGACCACTAGTCTGCTGAGTTGTGACAGAGAGAGACTGAGTGCATCTGTTCACACTGATTTCAATAGCAGATAGCTTATTATATTGTCCATTGGTATAAATCTTTAGCTTTCATGAAAACATGTTTTAAGTTATGATATACCACCACTGGCACACCATTGGGCCTGTCGTTGAGTAATCTAATTACTGTGTTTCCTACAGTTAAACCTGACAACAAGAGAGTAAACTGATTAATGGTTTCATACAGTTAAACCTGATAACTAGAGAGTAATCTGATTTCTGTGTTTAACACAGTTACACCTGATAACTAGAGAGTAATCTGATTACTGCGTTTCACAGTTAAACCTGATAACTAGAGAGTAATCTGATTACTGTGTTTCACAGTTAAACCTGATAACTAGATAGTAATCTGATTTCTGTGTTTAACACAGTTACACCTGATAACTAGAGAGTAATCTGATTACTGCGTTTCACAGTTAAACCTGATAACTAGAGAGTAATCTGATTTCTGTGTTTAACAGTTAAACCTGATAACTAGATAGTAATCTGATTTCTGTGTTTAACACAGTTACACCTGATAACTAGAGTAATCCGTCTCTCTCAACAACATGGAGGGAGACACAGTGCTGGTCAACACTGTTAAAGACCTGGCTTGTAAAAAGAAAAGCACGGTTCATTCAGTGTTTCCCACACATACACTTTACTTCAGCCCAGCTTAGGCATTTATCAGAGAAACACAGTGATTACGTTACAAGTTGCAACACTGTGGATATTTTACAAGAGCGGACCAGGTAAAGCGACAGCGAACACACCAGTCAGATGTTTTTCGTTAGCTACCACGTTGGTTTTGTTTTGATAGGCTACGTCGTCAACACGCCTCCTCAACATGCAGTTCAGCTGCTGCTGTGAAGGGAATCACCGGAGGAAACGTCCAGAAGACAAGTTTTTCTTCAGTGACTTTATACAGCCTAGCCTACAACTGATGGAGAACGTCACCGAAGCGGACATACAGGGAGAGAGAGACGGTAAAGCCCCTTTTCCACTGCATGGTACTAGCTCGACTTGCCTCGACTCTACTCGCCTTCTGATGTGTTTGCAGCAGAGGTACGTTAGGTCTGTGAATGTGAAGAGAACTGAAGGAGGCGATTCAATAAGTGAGTGATACTTAAGATGGAGAATGAAGTATAATTAAAACGGTGAAATAAAAAACAAGCTAAGTTACTAAAAATATTAAAAACATGCCCGATAAAACCGCTCCCAATCCCCTCCCCCGCCCGCTTAGCAGAAAATACCGATATATATATTATACCGGAATTCTGCCTAACAGTACCGGGATATGACTTTTTGGCCATATGGCCCAGCCCTGGTGTGTAACAGGTGAGGTATGGTCATATACATATCACACTCGGGGTCACTTGAAAATAGAAGTAGAATGACACAACAGCAGCTGTTCAGAGAGGGATGCTTTATTACCTTGGAGACCAAGGACTAGAGAAATAGGGGGCTTGGTGTACTTCTTCAGTCTTAGATGTTTACAGACTGTTTGTCTCCATGTGTGGCTACACATAATTTATGCTACTTAAGACAGAAAAGGGATTAATACTGTGGACCAAGAAGGAATCTTGAGATATGGTTTTGCACTACTCTGTGTTCACACTCGATATTGCAGATGCCATTGTCCCTTGGCCGTGCTTCACTGATTTCCTTTCTTCTTCAAGAGTTGACTCACTGACGACATTTCCATCACATTATTAAGATTAATAGGCAGGCGGATTTGTAATTCATCAACGTGGATCTTTGGGTCGGCTACACAGTTTTCATTTCATGGGGCTTTTTTTTCATAGCTGCCAAGCCTTTGAGGACTACAAAGGTGCTTCAGTGGAAGAGAACTGTCATTTGCTTTGTTTGCCTGCTTTGGTCTTATTTAGAGTATTAAAAATGTTGAAGCTTTTATTCAGTCTGAAACCTTCACCTTTTAAATGTTGATTCAGGTTTTAAACTAAATGAAGTGCAACAGCTGGTTTTGCCATGCCTTGATCTATTAATATACTGGCATGAATCAGTAGCACTTGAATATGTGAATGTTATTTCCACAGTCACATTTATTTCATCCCAGCAAACACTTTATGATGAAATAAGTTATTGTGCTTTCCATAATAATGGAAGTCTAACAAAAGAATTAGAATTGCTAGGCAAGTCTTATTAATCCAAACCTACAGCACAGTCTTATTTTGATCTTTTACCTGATCTGAATCTTATGCTGGTTTTGATCATATTTGAAATTTAGTGTTTACATGGAACAACATAAAGGCTTTTTAAACTAGGATCCTTGTACACATCAAAATGCACTTAATGATAAATATTGTCATATTTGAACCTTTACTAAAAAGAGCACTGTCCTGTACTGCCTTGTCTTTGATGTTCTTTGGTAGAGTAATTTTTAAATATTACACAACCGTTCATCAAAATGTCCATCCATCCATCCATCGTCAACCGCTTATCCTGCGTACAGGGTTGCGGGGGGGCCGGTGCCAATCCCAGCTGACATCGGGCGAAAGGCGGGGTACACCCTGGACACATCGCCAGTCCATCGCAGGGCTCATGAGAATGTAAATGACAGAATTTTTTCCCTTTCCTCAAAGTTGCAGGTGTCCTCTTAGGCTGTGTACAATCTTAAGCGCCATGGCTGCAATCTGCATGGATTTTTTGCTGAGGAAAATTCCTAACTGAGGCAGCCATGATCAAAGCTGCTAGAATTCTCTAAATGCTATGGGAAGGTGTTTCAGTGCTTCATTTCTTATCTGCTTTAGCTTAGAGTACACTGGACCATCATTTACGGCTGCAACATTTAAAGTGATGAGCCATTGTAGTTCACCACGACAGACATAGAGAAAAACAGAGCACCTATTTTATTTATGTTTGGGGGCGGAGCTAGACTGTCAGCACAGTGGGGGCGAAGCTTCATCGTGGGCCCAACTGCTACAAAGACATATTAACCAAGTTTACATGACCCCAGACTCACTCCGAAAGTCCACAGAGTCTGTCTGCTTCGCTGCTGCCGGAGCAGCCTTTCTACTAAATGTTTTTGCTTACACCAGAAGCACTGCAGTGCGTCCATAGACTGAGTGCGTCCAGGAAGCGTCCCAGTGTCAGGCAGCACAGCGCAGATGAACCGGGCAGGAAGTCAGACACAGAAACGGCAGAGAAATGGTCAATTTTCAAAATAATATACCGTTACAGACTTCCGATCGTACATCAACAAAGCATTTTTAACTACCTTACTATGTAGCCTACTTAATCATAGTAGAAGCACAAAAAGCAAGCACTAATCACCAAATCAACAAAATCTAAACATGTTGGCAAAGTCCGGAAGGTAAAACGCTCTTATTCTGAAATGCTCCCTGTGGTAGTTGCTAGATGCACCCGTCAAGACGAAAGCGAGCCACAGAGAGCTTTGAAGAATGTAGTAGAAGCACAAAAAGGACAATTAAAACAAGTCATTAATGTGGGGCAGGCTACACGCTTTGCTGCTGAAATGCTTCTGAGAGGCTTCCAGTGGAAGTTGATGCCCGTGAACCGCTGCGCGCACTCAGCCTACGCCCCTACCTCAGAATTCCCATGATGCATGAGTGTGAAGAGAGTTTTCTTAAAACGTGCTAATAAGTTTGCCATTTGTTTGAAATACAAATGTTACTTTTTAATTTCTGTTTATTAAAACGTGTCTCCGTAGAATCTAGTGTGTTTGTTGGTAATTATCATTCTTGTGGTGGTTTACCATTGAAACCATGAGTGAAGGGGCTGTTTCATTTGATAAGAGCTGCTGAATTGTCTTAGTATAGTGTGTTGTCATATACTGTTGTTGTTTGTGTCTGTCTGATATAATCAGCTGAGCTTAACTTTGTAGTGCATGTAGTGGGACCCTACCAGTGTGGAACCTAGATTGGCCGCCCCCATCTACCCACGCTACCTCCGCTTATGGACATGATTCAAAACATATGGAAGTCCTTGAATGATTGGCTGAGCTCCAATCCATAAATATGGGATTCTCTTTCAAATCAATCCAGTTTGGATAGTTTGCAGTCTTGAAGAACAAGCATACTGCATTTATAGTTAACAGTATCATCATCATAACAAAATAAAGTCATTTTGCTAAATCTCCCACATCGTGGAATTCACTAAGAAGAATAAAAAAGGTCAAAGTGCCAATGCCAGGAAAGTCTGTGTCTGAATATAACTAACTCTCGTCCCTCAATTCCTTATATTTATTGTATTATTAGTTTAATGGCTCTATCTGTATATTTCTTGTATGTTATTATATTACTTCAGCAATTGTTTTGTTTTTGTTTTTATTTTCAACAATGTCGATTTTGTTGTTTCTTCCTATAAGTGATTGATGGTTAAATGTACCCTACATATAAATTGAAAATATCCTTTAGGAGGTGTTTTTGACAGGAAATGTTACTTGAATTGTACAATATTGAGTTTGTCACTGTACTTACTGTATCTTCCATGTGTTATAAATGAAGTTGTTTTAAAAAAAAAAGCCTTGTGTAAGTGCAGTTGGATTCTCTTAACATTGCATTGTGAATTCTCCATCACATCTTTCCTGGACCTTGTGACGTTATCCATTGAGGTGTTTAGGAATAGACATAGGACTTGAAAAGTAAGGGAGACATGTACACCTTGTAGTGTACCAACAGTGTGGATTTGGGCATGTTATATCAAATAATTTGGAGACTCAAAATCAAGAAAAGGAGGGGTAGGAAAGTTTTCCTCCCCTGGAGTAGGCCTTTTGACATGCAAAAAGTAGAGACATTGCCTGGGGTTTGGTAAGGGTCTGCAGAGACTCAATCAGACATGCATCGCTTAAGGACCGTGTATTCAAAGAGCCCTAGTGAACCCCTCTCGTTTATAAAGACACTTAGCAGGACAGCAAAGGAATTGTCCAATCCCTCTCCCTCCATAGGGTGCCTCAGGACATCAAAGTACCGCCTGTTCTGATCCCTTTTCCCATAGAATGGCTGAGCCATAAAACACCACTCCCTTCTCTTCTTTTAGCTGATGTGCAAATGTGATAAGCCATCGTCTGAAATGCCGTTTAATGTATAAATATCACTCTGTATTTACCTGTCCAATAATCTGATGCCATTCGTGTAGCTTGCTTATATTCTCTAAGAACGTGTAACAGCCAATATATCCAGAAAGCTAGTTAAGTTCCTCTCATCTGTGAGTCCTATGAAATGCTAACCTTTTAAGGTCTAACTACTGACAATTGTTTTCCTTTTTATCAAGTGCTTAAAACTAAGAATGGTACAACCGTTTGACAATTAAGGTTTGATTGTGGGAAGATATTTGATTACAATACGCGCAAATAGATTTTTGATTAACTTCTAATATGTCTAATGACAGACGGTCTCTCGGAAACTGGAAAAAAGCCCTCCCTCAGGGGAGCAAAGGACTGCCCTCTGGGAACCACGCCCCAACAGACAAAAGCAGCGACCCACGTTGTCTTGCTCTCTCTTGTCCTCTGCTTGTTCCTGGCTCTCCAACTGCACTTCGGCAAGCGCCCAGCCTGCCCCCTCTCCTGGCAACGCCCTAAGCAGTTCGACCCGGCGCAATGAAGCCCTTTGTTCGTTTTGAAGCCACACACGCGAAGTGCCGCAACATCGATTATTCCCTCGTTTCCAGCAAATTTACTTGCGTTTTATTTGCTTTGGTTTTGTTAAAAGTTATCAGTCTGTTAAGTTACACTAGTTTAATTCAAGAACGACCAAGTTCTTTTTAAGCTTTATCTGTCAAGCTAATCCCACTGAGGTCGGACCCCGACACGTGGTCCCGCCAGCAGTAACAAAGAACGACCAAACCTCTGACCCGTGCCAGGGGTGGAAAGGACCCCACTGCGAGTTTCTTCAGTAAGCCGACAAAAGACGGACCTCCGGAGCAATTCCCTGGCAGAGAAAGCGACGGCTTTGAGCTGTCCTAACCGAGAACACATGGAACTCAGCTATTGTGTAAGTAAGGCCAAAACCCTGCATTCTGTGGTCAGTGATGTCCAATAGTTTGTTAATCCATTATCTTTTGTCCTTAAACTCCTAGACAAATTTAATCGAGTTAGTATCATCTAACTACTTTCATTAGTTCTCTTCCGCCGTATGAGTCAAATCCTCTCCACAATAGAAACCCACATTCTCATTGTTAGCCATTGTTTATGTCTTGGATGTATATTTTAACCGCATTTTTATATTCACCTTAATTAGTTAATAAAATCACTGTAATCAAAGGAACTGTGTGTGTATTCCCTGCCACGAGAATTTACCCCTTCGATATGAGATTGACTGACTGTTTTAAGATAATTGAGCGATTGTTAACTGATCATATAATTCAATTATTAACCATACTCAGGGAATCCCAAGACCCTGGGCGAACGGAATATCGGGTGGTGCCCCGCGAGAGATTTATGAATTAATATTTTCTGAATATTAAAATTCATAATTGCTGCTCTGGGGCCCGTGACGGTAGTGGCTCACTGAGTTACAAGCTGGACTTTGTCAGTTGAGACGTATGCAATACCAGAGGCTGCACTTCCAGGACTGCAATCCTAGGACCGCAATCCTAGGACCGCACATCGCAGATAAGGTTAACCTCCTTTGTGTTGCTGTGCATTACCACCACCGCTCCACCAGATGGCACTGTCGCAAAAGAACTACAGTCCTAGGACTGCGGCCCCAGGATTGTGGGGGTTCCTATACTGCAGCCTCCGGTACTGCAGCAGTTGCATGTATCAAGTCTCATCAATCAACTGTATCAAGTAGTATATATACAGTATATATACACTCAGATGTGCATTACTACACTACAGATTTTTGTGGCAAGCAGTACGCTATAAGGTATACAGTGAAATATGAAAAAATGATTCTACAGATTCTATAGTACGGAAGCCCTAAGCAGCCATTGATTCATATTTTTATTTTACTCTGTTTTCCTGTGATAACGAGATAAATATCTCATGATCTCGAGATAACGACTGTTGTTTTCTCATGATAATGGGATAAGTTTCTCGTGATCTCGAAATAACATCCCATAGCTAAATACAGGGGTCGGCAGGTGTGTTTCTTTATGATAATTTTCACATGAATTTGCTCAGTTAGCACTTAGCTCAGATGGAAGACTGCAGGACTTAATATTCCAAGGACTGCAGATTTGACCCCTGCTCTCTGCAAAGTTTTTTTATTCTTCTTTTGTGTTTCTTTTTATCATTCTCTTCAACAAAGTTGTTATGAAGAGATTCAGGGAAATCCTCATTTCCCGACGGCTATTTCAAAGGTTCAGAAATAGATTAATTGTGAGCATGTGAGTCAGTCATCTTCATAACAACTTTGTTGAAGAGGAATATGAAAAAGATTTTTTTTCAAAGTTAGTCCATGAGGATCAAACTCACAATCTTACAAGTTACATACCTTACTCACTGAGCTAATTAGTGACACTAAAACCACCTTGAAATTACCATTAAGAAACGTTCTTGATAACCCCTGCGTTAAACTGCTGTTTTGTTATCCCGAGATCACGAGAAAATTATCCTGTTATCACGAGAAAACAACAGTCGTTATGTCGAGATCACAAGAAAATTATCTCGTTATCATGAGAAAACGGAGTAAAATAAAGATATGAATCGATGGCTGCTTAGGGCTTCCGTACCACAGAAGAAGTGTTATTTTCTTTGCTATTTGTGTCACATAGCCATCATATGCAGTGATGATTGCTGGGTAATATGTATATGGCTGCCCAATCTTAAGTTTCTATTTGATCATGTGACAAGAGTCCAGAAACTGGGTGAAACTCAAAATCTGCCAAGTAGACTAGCAGAGCACATGTGCAATCAGTCATGCTATTCAAACATAAAAGTTGTTTAAAGAATAGACAGAAAAGAACAGGAGGAGAGGGCCGCAAAGCTCCCAAATAAGATTGTTTTGGATTACGGAGGACATTATCAAAGATTTTGCTCAATGCAAGGCTCGTCAGATGCCTTTCAAATAGGTGAGTAACTTTTCAAGTGCTTTTCAATGGATTTGGTGTGGCTGCTGTACCGCTGTTTTAAAGGCTAATATCATTTTGTGGACAGGTCACTGCTGAGTAGGCCTACCTGTTTAATTGTATGGATGTGTATGTGGGTATTAAACTGTGTGTGCGCCGTAGCTGGTCTGTTTTCAGGACATGGTATTGTGTTATGAGAAGGCCACTTTCTTTCTTATTCACCATAATGTCTGCCTCTCTGTCGAAGAGGAATGTGGTTGCCATGATTTGGGAGGTTAGTGTACTAAAATTGCCCGAAAAAATGGGCACCATTTCAGCATTGTGGACACCTCCTGCACTCAGCTGTTTGTAGTGACGTTTCAGGATTTTGACAATGACAGCACTGGCCATGCTCCTTATAACTTTATCTTTGACATCTGTACTTTGCAAATATAATAGTCTAGGTGACACAGTCTGACTCTAAAATCCATCACATGACGGTACTTTGCTTTGGACTGCTGCGTCCAGGTGCACGCAACACAGTGGCAGCAACAGCATGTGTGCAAAACAAGGATACAAGGCACACAAATTTGCCAATATAGGGTTCCCTTCTAGACACAAACGCAGTGTGTGTGCATGTGCTTCCTAACTGTGTGTAGCCTGTGTAGTGTGAACTAGGGCCCATCATAACAGCCTGCACTGGGGCACGTTGTTGGTACCTTACGCTTCAACCTAGTGAAAATCTTAAAATACTGATCAGAAAAACTGAGACTTCTGGCTTCTTTTCATACTCTGTCACTCTGTCAGCTATTTAAAATAGATAAAACAGTGATACCAACACTGTTAAAAACCTCTTCAAATATGAAATTAAAATATTTGCTTTTAAATGTAGTGTGGTCTGTAACAGAAGTCAAGAACAGCCATAATGACTCATATATATATTTCTTACCTCCAGACTTCCTTATTTTATTAGCTAGGAACTATTTCTTTCTTCTGCATCAGAGGACATCCCAACATCTTATTATCTAGTGGTGTTCTGTGTTTTTAGGCTTAAGACTGATCCAGATATAAAGACATAATTTTGGTAAATCAAGACATCAAACATTTTTTGTTATGTTAATGACTTAAATATTGATTATTAATATTATTATTAATAACTAAATTATGTAAGGCTAGCTTCAAAATAATATACCAGTCAGCATGAGCACAAAGTACTGCAACTACAGTAAAGGGATAACGTGAAATGACGTCTGTTTCAGGCTTATTCTGTATCTTGATATGCTGTTAATGCTGGCAGAAATCTGGCAGGCAAAAATGTATGACAGCTTTTTTGTATCCTTTAAAGTGCACAGTGAATAGGCCTGAAAGTCATTGAGCAAGGCAGATATTTGTGGTGTGGAGAAGAAGGGTCACTTGTGGCGAATCATAAAAAAAATGCTTACAGATCATAGGGGTGGCTTCATTTTGTTGGCTGTCTCCTTTTCATGGCTCAGAACAGTCAAGTGATAATCAGACTCCCCCTCAGTAGATTTATTTTTAGATCAGCTCTAATTACTGGAATTCAGGATTTGCAGTGGTTTGCATCATTTCCAGTCTGGCTAACTAGTGGTTAGTATAAATAGGAATGCTTAATACATGAAAAATGATAATTGGTTGCGGTTTGGGAGACCTATTTTTAGTCTTTTCCATTTCCAGCAATGACAAAAAGACTATTTTATTAGCATTTTCAGGAATGTTGTAGTTTTTTTTAGATGGAGATAAATGACTGAATGAATGTGATCTTATGCACCACTGTAAAAGGCAGTCTCCTTGTAGGTGCCTCCTGTGTAGGAATGAATTTTGAATCACCAATGGAACACCATACTCTGCTTTAATTACATACCACAAATTAATCGTGTTTACATCTTGTTCTTCTCTTTGTTATATAGAGTGGTGGTGAGGTCTGTCTTGTTGCTGAAAAGGAGAATATTATTGTGTAGTCATTCATAGTAAACGTGTTTACATTAATTAATTTTGTTGAACATAATGCAGTGGAAATGGCTTTGTTACGTGTCTGTTATTGAAGTGAACAATTACTGAGTATTGTTTTTTACGTTGCCTTCACTCTCAGCAGTCTCCATCAGTTTTGGAAATTTATTGTGCAAACACAAGCAGTCCAAGATGACCAAATCATAGCTCTTGCTGTCTTCACACGGTATCACTGTGGCAACTAGCACCAACTTGTAGTTACTAAAGCACAGGTACCGTATACATGGGGCTTAAGTGTGAAAGGAACTAATTCCTGATCTGTCCTGTTTGCATCTCTAAACATGTTTTTCTCCTCTTACTCTTAACAGCTGCAGCATGTGTTAGTTTTCTCAGAAAGTTGGTGAATCCAATTAGTGAGTGCCAATTAGTTTTACTTTTGCCATGCTTCTGTTTGTCGCTTCTCCTTGGGTTCTTGTTTACAGTCATATTTAGCTTTACAAACTAACAGTTTCCCTTAAGAAACAGCCAGTTCCACGTTATCATCCAGGTCATCCTTCAAGTCAATATACACTGTAGCTGCTTATGTTTCTCTGTGCTATTAGACTGTCAAAATAGATGAACACATGCAAACACGGTCAATGGTTGAATGAATTGAATTTCGGGCAGCATCACTGGTGGCACCATCTAAGTCAATTCAGTAGAATGAACACATTTTCATTGGAAAAATTAAAGAAACATGTATATATAATTTAATGATGCACAACATTTACATACATTTGCACTTGTCATGTTTTACGACACCAGAACCATTAGAGCAAATTATCCGGACAGGAACTCTATTTTTCATTACTGCATGAAATTAAAATATTTGCTTTTAAATGTAGTGTGGTCTGTAACAGAAGTCAAGAACAGCCATAATGGCTCATATATATATTTCTTACCTCCAGACTTCCTTATTTTATTAGCTAGGAACTATTTCTTTCTTCTGCATCAGAGGACATCCCAACATCTTATTATCTAGTGGTGTTCTGTGTTTTTAGACTTAAGACTGATCCAGATATAAAGACATAATTTTGGTAAATCAAGACATCAAACATTTTTTGTTATGTTAATGACTTAAATATTGATTATTAATATTATTATTAATAACTAAATTATGTAAGGCTAGCTTCAAAATAATATACCAGTTAGCATGAGCACAAAGTACTGCAACTACAGTAAAGGGATAACGTGAAATGACGTCTGTTTCAGGCTTATTCTGTATCTTGATATGCGTATGCTATATAAGAGTTACTCAGAGGTGTTGTCATCTGAAGCGCACCTTGCATGTAATAAGTGAAGATCAGACATTTTTATGCAAGTGCATTTAAGAGAGAATTTTGCAAATAATGGCATCTGTCATTGATTGTGCTGTCTGTTAGATTTACTTATTTTTCATGCAACTTAACTTAGGATAAGCTTTCTATGGAAAATCTTATCTCTAAACCAGGAAAAATTTAGCTCAGTAGGAGGGGACTGTGTCGATGCAGCAGACGAAAGTGAGCACATCACAAGAGTAAGGATTTTTTTCTGCATCTTTATACCAGATGGCTAAATAATTTTCTCAGGTGGAGTTCTCAGCAGGCCTCAGTAAATGCTTGTTACATAATGAATGACTCACCATATGATGAATCACTGCAATTTGATTGGTAATTCATGCTTACTGAAAACCCAACCTTTGAACTGTGTCATTGGTTGGCAGTCCCAGTTGAAGAAGAAGATACTTTTGTCACATACCCATACATGTTGCGAAATTCATTCTCTGCATTTAACCATTTCCACAAGGGAGCAGTGGGCAGCTGGGACCAACTCCAGATGGAGAACCTAACCTGTTTTGATGGTGGGGCGAAACCGAAGCACCTGGAGGAAACCCACACAGACACGGGGAGAACATGCAAACTCCAATACACAGAAAGGCCAGGGTTTGAACCTGCAACCTTCTTGCTGTGAGGCCACAGTGCTATCCACAGCCTAAAGGGAGGGGGAAGGGGACTTTTGTTCTCTGCATTTAACCAATCCTAAGTAGGAGCAGTAGGCTGCCATCGTATGGTGCCCGGGGAACAATTGGGGGTTCAGAGCCTTGCTCAGGAGCACCTTCGACAATGGTTCATGCTGTACGAGATGACCCACTGGTGACCCACTGGTTCCCAAGATAAGTCCTAACAGACAGCTAATGCCAGATTGGTGACTCCATAATTAACCAATATACATAATATACATACAGTATAATAATATAATAAAACATTAAGTTTGTGCCAGTGTAAGTGCAAGGTGAATGAACCTAAATGTGCTTTTGTCTAAATGTGTGTCCCAAAGGACATTAGTAATTGTTATGTAAACAATTCTCCCAACTAAAGGCAACTCTTGCATTGGTTCCATCAGGCTATGATAAAGTCCAGAAAAGTCATTTAAAAAATTGCCACTCAACCTGTCACTTGGTATTGTGAACCATCATGCATTTGTTGATCATCATTTTAGTGTGTCCAGGATGGCAGTCATGGCCTATGAATTGAAAACAGACAGACAAAGGTAGAAAGCTTTTGCAGTTTTTCTCCTTTGCTTTGTGCCATTAGATGCAAATCCTCTCAACATTTTCTCAGAGCACAATGTAAGAGGAGGCATAATCTCAGAGAACAGTTTGACTCTTTGTTGTCATAAATGGACCTGTGGCGTACACAGGGGATAGCGCATTTGACTTCACTTTCAAGTTAATTGAGACATTATCCAGTTTCTATAGCAACATTATCTGATGACTGTAAGTACCCAGAGACAAAAGCCACATGGTGTAAAATGGTGAGCTCTCTAGTGTTTGAAAGAGTGTTTTTGGGTTGCAAAGTTGTTCATAATGTGGTGATGAAAGAACAATTTTGAACATGAAAGATGCTGGTGATCATGTAATACCTTGTGTTCTTGGGTCCATTTTGTTGTTGCTGTAGATCACTGATTAAGCTGCAATTGAGTTTGATAAAGATTTTCAGCTATAAAATAATAGAGGATAAATTACAATTGTGAAATTGTAGTGTCAGGAAACAATAATCTGTGATCCAGGGCATCTTTATAGAACTGTTCTTTGTACCAACTCTGAACAATCATAGAGAAATCCACATTGTTTGAGTTTATTTGGCATCCAAGTGGTACAGAAGAAAAATGATCACCTACCAGAGTAATTGGGTCTGTTCTCATTTTAATAATGCTATTTTATTTTGCAGTCCATTTTTATTTTGTATCTTAATTTCTCAAAAAATGTACATATATTAGCAGAAGGAGAGCTATAGCCTCCCATCTCCTGCTTCATAGACATTGTAATCAAACTAGAGGGGGACTTGGAAAGCGCACTTCTGTCAAAGCCAATAGTTTTGTGAGTATAATCTTGATATACCACTACACAACCACTATATATGTATGGATATATTTCCAAAACTATTAGAATTACAGTATGTCAAAATATGGTTGTGCTTGGCTGAAGCCTCATCATCTCAGCTCTGCATTTTTTATGTACTTTGCAAACAAACCACATCCCTGATTACTTATTTGTGACATACCTGCTGCATTTGTTTCTATAACAATGTTTGAGGTGGCTATTATGTTAACAAAAGTGAAAAAAATAATTTGTATGTGCTCCGTGATTCAGATCCATTCCAAAATGTAATGGGTTCTTTCTTGACCCTTGCACTACACCATTTTCCAAGTTTAATGAAAACACAACCTCCATGGTGGAGGTAACAAAAAATAGCTTTTGTCGTTTTACTGATGTCACTGAGTTACAGTGTAACTCTACATTTCCTCTATTGTAAATGCAGGGATTATGATGATGATTGCCTTTATTTTAGCTGATCAGATTTAAGATTTTGTTTGCACTCTTCCTCCTGGATCCAAGTGAAGGCTGTGCATGTGCATTCACAATCTACTGACAGAACTTGTCACTTGACACTACAATGTTGAAACTAGGACATAACAAATTGACAATTGAAAATATTTCTCTACTATTTTGTAACCGCATGCGCCAGACATTATTGTGGCACCGTAGCTTCAGTCTGCCTTCAATTGCCTATGTAATTATTTTACAATTACTCCCATCCACTGAGTGCTCTTCCTAGATTTAGTTGTCTACTTAGATGCTGTTGACAATGACATCTTACAAATAGGACAGAGTGATGACTGTGCCTAAAAATATCCAATTTGCACATTAATGGAGATACTGTCTACCTTATTTTCATTTGAGAAGATCAACAGGCATTTTCTGCAATCTGAAGTTAATGGGCTTCCTATGTGACAACATAATTTCACCGCAGAGTTAAGCTTTTGTTTGCTCTCTTCCAGATGGATCTAAGTGA
This sequence comes from Micropterus dolomieu, assembly GCF_021292245.1. Lineage (NCBI taxonomy): Eukaryota > Metazoa > Chordata > Actinopteri > Centrarchiformes > Centrarchidae > Micropterus > Micropterus dolomieu. The sequence continues at coordinate 14,117,738 of NC_060154.1, read as the reverse complement.
AGGCTGTGTGTGTGCATTCACTATCTACTGATGGACTCAGTTCAGAGCTGTGCCTGTGCATCGATGAGGCCTTATTTTACAATCTTCACCTCCCCTTTTGGGAAAAGCAAGCTATGAGGTGATCATGGGCTGTTTACAACAGGGTTATGTCAGTCGTACCCAATTTTTCTTCAAAATTTTTAACTATGCCTAATCTATCTTGGCAACTGGTCCAAGGGGTTCAAGCACTATTTAAGTCATTTATGGCTTGGGGATTCATTTTAAACAGGTTAGAGCCATTTGAGAGAACATGTCTGATATGCTGTGTATACTGTATCTACATTATGTATTGATAATATTAAAACAAACATATTTCTTCTACCATTGAAAGGCCTTTAGTAGTTGTACAATACTGGTAATCCATTAGTTTGAGTCTCTTTCTGGCAATGATTTTGTTCAGTACAGATGTTACATGTTTGCATACAGTATCTTACCAGTTAAGTAATCGATGAACCTAACCTAACTAGGTTAAACACAATAAAAAACATTTTTAGAAAGTGGTTAATAGTCTTTTTTCCATTGTCTCATTTGGTAAGTGGCCTTGGTATATTTGTGATAATGCACTCTGTTCTGACATACTTCTTTACATTGTGGTGTTCTTCATCTCCACTTCATCCTTTATTTTCTCATATTGGAACATCTCATCATAAATTATTGCTTAGAAGGTGTAGGCTATTAAAGCTAACGTTCAAAATTTTGTAGTTTTTACCTAGGGTTATTTGCCAGACTATTTCTTGGCTCTAAGCAGTTGCCAGGCAACCAGCTGAGACTCCAGGTAGTGACTGTACCTAACCATGTAATAGTCCAGCACATAAGCAAATTGACATTTTTACATTTTGGTTTTTGTATGGATTAGAAAAAGAATATACAGTGTGTTATTTAGTGAGCTTTAGAGATGCTGGTAGGCTTGAGCCACACAAATGTTTCCCTGTTTCCAGCCGTCGTTCTAAGCTAATCTAACTGGCTGCTGGCTGTAGCATTATATTTAACTTACGCAAATAAGAGTGGTATTAATCTTGCTGTCTAACTCTCTGCCAGAAAGCAAATATGTGTTTTTGCCAAACTGTTTGTGCCAAATTTATAGTTTAATTTTAAGTAATTCTGCAATATGCAAATTAGAGATCAGACATTTAGAGGAGAGCCCCTAATGTTTTTTTGTTCCATTTCCATGCTAAGCATTAATTTTCTTCACTAGTAAGTGCTATTTCAATAAGGATAGATCAACTGAAAGTGTAAACAGTCAGGTCAATATTTATTTGGACACTGACACAAGTTTTGTTATTTTAGCTGTTTACCAAAACATATTAAAGTTACAGTTAAATAATGAATATGGGCTTAAAGTGCAGTGAGATCAGCAACACCAAAAGTCCTGGACGTCCACGGAAGAAAACAGTGGTGGATGATCGTAGGATCCTTTCAATGGTAAAGAAAAACCCCTTCACAACATCCAGCCATGTGAAGAACACTCTCCAAGTGGTAGGCATATCAATATCTAAGTCTACCATAAAGAGAAGATTCCACGAGAGCATATACAGAGGCTTCACAACAAGGTGCCAACCATTCAAAAGCCTCAGGTATAGAAAGGCCACATTAGACTTTGCCAAAAAACATCTTAAAAAGTCAGCTCAGTTCTGGAAAAGCTTTCTTTGGTCAGATGAAACTAAGATCTGCCTGTAACAGAATGATGGGAAGAAAAAAGTATGGAGAAGGTTCCAAACAGCTCATGATCCAAAGCATACCACATCTGTAAAATATGGTGGAGGCAGTGTGATGGCATGATGTGCATGGCTTCCAATGGCACTGGGTCACTAGTGTTTATTGATGATGTGACAGAAGACAGAAGCAGTCGGATGAATTCTGAAGTGTATAGCAATATATTATTTGCTCAGATTCAGACAAATTCAGTGAAGTTGATTGGACAACGCTTAACATTACAGATGGGCAATGACCCAAAACATACTGCAAAAGCAAACCAGGAGGCAAAAAGTGGAATATTCTGTAATGGGTGAGTCAGTCACCTGATCTTAACCTGATTGCATGCATTTCAATTGCTGAATACAAAACTTAAGGCAGAAAGACCCCTCGAACATCCAACAACTAAAGATGGCTGCAGTAAAGGCCAGGCAAAGCATCACAAAGGAAGAAACCCAGTGTTTGGTAATTTCCTTGGGTTTCAGTTATTGCAGTTATTGCCTGCAAAATATTCTCAACAAAGTATTAAAAATGAACATTTTATTCATGATTATGTTAATTTGTCCAATTACATTTGAGCCCCTAAAATAAGGGAACTGTGTATGAAAATGGTTGCAATTCCTGAACGTTTCAGATTATATTTTTGTTCAACCCCACAAATTAAAGCTGAAAGTCTGCACTTCAATTGCATCTCTGGTGTTTAATTTCAAATCCATTATGGCGGCGTACAGAGCCAAAATGATGAGAACTGAGTGACTGTCCAAATCTTTCCGGACTGAACTGTAACTAATTGAAAGGGATGCAACTCATTAAGCATAGGCCCATGAAGATGAGAAGAGACAGGTGGAATCTCCTGGAGTCCAGACACTGATGGTGGTGGACTAAGCAGCAGATAAACCTTTCAGTGGAATGACCTGGATCATCATGAGGGACAAGGTGGTGATTGAGAGGTGGTGGGTTGCTAAATCGCAGGTCTGAATGATGCAGCGTCTGAGGACTGATTGGCTCAAGGAAACCGGGCAGAAATTGTCATCTCACTACTCTCACGTTGTCTCCTTGTCAATCATTGTCAAGATATGGCTATAAGTCAGAAGTGAATGGCAGAGATTCTGACAAAGTGGAAAGCAGAAGTGACAGAGTATATTGGAGAAGAAAAGGCAGGAAAATAGCAAGAATTCCCAACAGAAAGAAAAGCAAGAGGGAAAAGATTTTCTTTATTGACGTTTTGGCATTAAATAAAATCGATAAATTGTTCAAGGTCATAAAACACTTTGAAAACAGTGATGACTGGTCTGTGAATATTTAGAATAGCATTTGTTATTTGAAAAGAAATACTACTTATTTACTCACAAAAAAGTTGTTTTTAGTCCAAAGTATACAGCTGTTAGGATTTGGTTTTGTGCTGTTGTTTTTCCTGTGGTTATTTGATATTGTTTTTGTAGTCTAGTTTATTATTTTGGTTCATTTGATTTAAGTTTTATTAGTATCTCTCTTGTCTCATATTCTAGTTATGTCCTGCATTCTCATCCGTGTCTTAGCTTATACTCCTGCTCCTGTGTTTTAGTTCTTTGTCTTTGTTCCCAGTCCTGTGCCTTGGTTCATGTTTTAGTATTTACTTCAGGTTCCTTGTCTACATTATTTTGGTTTAGTCTCCTTTGTACTCTGTGTTCTAGCTCTGTGTTCTCCTTTAGGTTCTGGTACTTTGTAACATGTGTGTTTCTGTCTTTGTTGGTTATTCATTTGCCCCATGTCTGCCTGTCAAGTGTTCTCTCTGTTCCCCCCCCCCTCTCTCTCTGCCTGCCTGTGTCTGTCTGTAATCCCATTAGTATCACCTGTGTGCTCCCGCCCTGCTCGTTAGTCCCTGTATATATACCTGCTGTTTCTGTCTTGTCTTTGTCAGGTCATTATCTCCAGTTATGTTGTGGTATTGTCTGCTCTGTCTTGTTGTGTTTGGATTTTGGACTTTTGCCTGTTTTCTGGATTGCATTTTGGATACCTTGTTTGTGGACTTTGTTTTATCAGCCACTCCACCAGTAAGTGTGCTCGCTTTTTGTTGTTTTATAAATAAATCTTTGAACTATACCTGCCAGCCGTGTGTCCTGCATTTGGGTCCTCCAACCTGCCTTACCGTAACAACAGCTCCCTTAACCATGTATAGCATAACATTAATTTCAGAGTTCCATCTGAACATTTAAAGAAAGAAATGCATGTCGGTGAAGCGAAGACCTCAAGATGCATCAAGTGCGTTGTGCAAGGTGAAATGCAACAATAGAGAAGATTAAATGTTTCCTTTGATGTGTACAGTAAGTGTTGACCTCACAATAGCTCTGCGATTTTATATTGCAGGTACAGAATTTTGACTGAGAGGAAGCTCAGCCTCCTTCCTTAGCTGGAATGGGTAATTTAAAGCCTTGACAAGCTTTAAAGGCAGTCAAACCAAGCTACAGCCTCCACTGAAGTACCCTTATTATTCATTTGACCTGTGACAAGAAGAAAATGGAAAAATGCCTCTAAAATTGAGATTTGTCGCATACAACTGTCATAAGACATGTGCAGTAGTACCCTGAATTAAATATTTATGAGAAGACATGCACCATAGTGTGTTTGTGTGTGTGTATCTATCTTCAAGATTTGTTGTCTCAGATGAACCATGGTTTTATTTGTTAGTATAAGTTTAATAGCATCATTGATAATTCTGTAATTACTTTGTACTGAAATGTGTAATGCCCTCTTACATTTCCTTGGTAAAACATGATGGCTAAAACAATTTACTTAAAATTCATTGACTTTTAGGTAATTGCCTATTGGTAATAAGATAAGCGATAAGGTAGACTTTATTGATCCTACACTTACATACACACAACCGATAAGAAAATGCACATAAAATAAAAGCAGAAGGAAAATACAAAATATAATAGAAAAATAAGTTATGTACACTATATTTACTGCTCAAAAAAATAAAGGGAACACTTAAACAACACAATGTAACTCCAAGTCAATCACACTCCTGTGAAATCAAACTGTCCACTTAAGAAGCAACACTGACTGACAATCAATTTCACATGCTGTTGTGCAAATGGAATAGACAAAAGCTGAAAATTATAGGCAATTAGCAAGACACCCCCAATAAAGGAGTGGTTCTGCACGTGGTGACCACGGACCACTTCTGAGTTCCTATGCTTCCTGGCTGATGTTTTGGTCACTTTTGAATGCTGGTGGTGCTTTCACTCTATTGTGTTATTTTAGTGTTCCCTTTTTGAGCAGTGTATTACACAGGGACGTGCACAGACATTTTGGTGGGCAGGGGCTCAAGTGGAAAAAAAGGGCATTTTTTAAAACAAGACAAATATATTAACTCAACATTTTTACTTTTCTACAAGATAATCAGTTCACACAGAGACCACGGTCTTCTTTAGTATTCACTAGGTTTATCACAGGAGCAGGCGACAGCAAAGGAAACTGCCACAATGTGCATGTTTTCTATGCTACTAAAGTATATATTTAGAATAAATGACAGTTTCATGAGTGAATTACTGATGGTGACATGGACTTGTTTGTTTGTTTGTTTGTTTGTTTACTTTATTTATACCCGTAGGTAAATTTGTTTTACAGTGCAATGACATTCTATGGCATCCAGTACAAAAAAAAAAACAACACACAACACAGAACATCACACTACACATAAGGACAGATAAAATAAATAAATAAAATAAAAAATTCATTATGAAAAATTCATGAGACCCCTAGTATATATCTGAGAAAACACCTCTACAATTTGTTAAGCATATCAATCGCATTTATTACGAAGCTGCTTTTATGTCTTTTCGTTCTACACCTAGGGACTTTATACCTCCTCGCAGACGGTAATAACTGAAACTCATTTCGCAG
>NC_060154.1:14098760-14112099 GCF_021292245.1 Micropterus dolomieu | reverse complement strand
TGGTGGGCAGGGGCTCAAGTGGAAAAAAAGGGCATTTTTTAAAACAAGACAAATATATTAACTCAACATTTTTACTTTTCTACAAGATAATCAGTTCAAACAGAGACCACGGTCTTCTTTAGTATTCACTAGGTTTATCACAGGAGCAGGCGACAGCAAAGGAAACTGCCACAATGTGCATGTTTTCTATGCTACTAAAGTATATATTTAGAATAAATGACAGTTTCATGAGTGAATTACTGATGGTGACATGGACTTAGCTTCACATTTGAGGGAGGGCTGTCTGTATATGTAAAGATCTATCAGCATACAACAAACTAATAGAATGGATAGTTATTAGATGAGCCTACCATCAAAACTAAGTTACTCTTTAAGGCACTTTTTTCATAGTGGTCAATTTTGAGACTTTGGTCTATTTTGCTTCCATGTCTTCTTTTACTCTAATGGAAATAAAACTTCAAGAATAAACATTTAGATGGTGTTGGTTTTAAGCTCAATACCCTTGGTCTATTAGCATCTATAGATTTCTTCTATATTAACCAAAACAACCTAATCTGCATATTTACACTGCGCATTTCAGAGGAAAATACTCTTGATGTAAGTCATTAACTGGGGAAGTTCTGTGGTGATATGCTTTAGTTATTTTCTTTATCCCATTCACATGCAGTAACTTGTCAAATGTTTGCAAATTAGCGCATTTTAATTAGTTAACACCTAATTTGCATATCAATGTGGCAATTGTGATGACGCTATTAGACACATGTGTTCACCTGTAGTGTCTCCATCAGTACATTAGGTTGTATGGCCATGAGATATTGCCTTAGCTAAACTTCAGCTAACTTATTACATTAGCTCAGCTCATGAGTCATGCCTTAGCAAGACATAGGCCTATATTGTCTTCTGTTTAATTAGCGGTAAACTCGAGGCACTGGTATAGTTTAGTCTTTTGTTCATCACCACTCACCTCCACACAAGGCAAGAAACACTGCTCAGGAACAAAGAAAGTTCAGCTCTGAGAAAGTTGTGTCTCCTATAACCACTTGCGCAGTGTGGAAAGACTGGGTTTGCTTTACCTCCTTACAGTCCCATGAAGAACTGGGAACGGCACAGAGGGTTAAGAGATGTTCAGTTTTATACCCACGTTCACAAAATGGCTGTACTTCCTGGGATTACTCCGCCCCCCTAAAAGCTTCAGCCAAACAGCTGGGAGAGAAGCTGGAGGGGCTGCAGTCTGTCTGTGTGCTGCGCTCTGGTTCTGAGAGAGAGAGAATCAGAACTCCAAAGTCTCATCTTCCGACCTGATAGCCTATTTAGATTTGTTTCCTAATAAATACATTTGTTTGACAGGGAATCTGTTGCAAACAGGAATAAATATACTGTATATTGTTTTATTTAAAAAAAAACAAGCATCCCACAAAAAAGGGCACTTTCTCTTGAGGAGGCAGGTGCTGATGCCCCTTTTGATGTCTATGTGTGCATATGTATGTGTGTATATATGTATATATATATATATATATGTATGGGTGTGTACATATGTATGTATATATATATATATATATATATATATATATATATATATATATATATATATATATATATATATATATATATATGTGTGTGTGTATATAATATATATATATATATATATATAAATGTATATATGTGTATATATTTATATGTGTATATATGTATATATATGTGTATATATGTGTGTGTATATGTATATATATATATATGTATATGTATGTGTGTATATATATGTGTATGTATGTATATATGTATGTGTGTATATATATGTGTGTGAATATATATATGTATATATATGTGTGTGTATATATGTATATTTATATATATATGTATATATATGTATATATGTGTGTATATATATATGTATATATGTGTATGTGTGTGTATATATGTGTGTATATATATATATGTATATATGTGTGTATATATATATGTATATATATGTGTGTATATATATGTATATATATATGTGTATGTGTATGTGTGTGTATATGTGTGTATATGTGTATATATGTGTATATGTGTATATATGTGTGTGTGTGTGTATATATATGTGTGTGTGTGTGTATGTATATATATATATATATATATATGTATATATATATATATATATATATATATATATATATATATATATATATATGTGTGTGTGTGTATATGTATATATGTGTATATGTGTATATATGTATATATATGTGTGTGTGTTTATATATGTGTGTGTATATGTATATATATGTATATGTATGTATGTATATATACATGTATATGTATATATGTATATATGTATATATACACTTGTTAAAGCACTTTGTAACTTGTTTTTGAAAAGTGCTCTACAAATAAAGATTATTATTATATATATGTGTGTGTGTGTGTGTATATATATATGTATGTGTATATATATATATGTATATGTGTGTGTGTATATATATATATATATGTAGTTCAGAATGATCCTCTCCATTGTCCTCATCAGGTGAGAAGTTAAGGCTAACAGTCTGAAATGATTGAGCTGATGCCATACAGGCCCGTGGCCTTTCTCGCCTTCTTCAATAGCCTTGCCTTCATCTTCTGTAACTCCCTCTTCATAAGTGTTGGGCCTCACAGTCTGGTAGAACAAAGAATGGGCCTTGTGACATCCTACAGGCCTGACCCCAGCCTGTTGAATTCCCCAAAGCTTGGCCATGCGGCTTGTCTACACAAAGGGGTCAGAGAACAATGGAAAGCCCAGATGGCCCCTAGTTAATTAATTCACACCTACCTGTGAAATCGAACTTTTAAAAACAAACCAAAGGTTTGTATTAGCTGAAGCTTTTAGGGGGGCGGAGTAATCCCAGGAAGTACAGCCATTTTGTGAACGTGGGTATAAAACTGAACATCTCTTAACCCTCTGTGCCGTTCCCAGTTCTTCATGGGACTGTAAGGAGGTAAAGCAAACCCAGTCTTTCCACACTGCGCAAGCGGTTATAGGAGACACAACTTTCTCAGTGCTGAACTTTCTTTGTTCCTGAATACAGACTTCACTCGCCCATTAATCGTACATATAACTTGACCCATGTCCTGCCCGGACGAGTCCAGGCCCCAACGCCCCGTCAGCCAACCTGCGGCTGGGGAAGGGAGCAACTGGCCAAGTGACCGTTATGGACGGAGAGAGGCCTGCTGATGCTGCCACAATCTCCCATCTGGTGTTCAAGAAGTCATTGTGTTACATGTGCTGCTGGTGTACACTATGGTAAGGCTTTTGAGAATGTGGAAACCATTTTTTGAGTAAAACATGTTAATTACATTCCTCAAAGAGCTAATGTTAACTGCTGGGGTGAGGCAAAGGGTTCGCCCTGCGGCCTTGTGTTCACGAAGCCACTGTTCTAACATGTGCTGCTTGTGTGTACACTGTGGTGATGCTTGTGAATGTTAAACTGTTTATTAGAAACACATTACATTCTTAAAAGTGCTAATTCCCCACCGCCAACCCCATCCCATTGTGCTAGCCATGTTGAACGCGCTGCTGCGCTCACCGACGCTAAGCTAACGGTTCGCCCCGCGGGCCACGCTGCTCTCCCAGTCAGAACCGGGAAGTGACTGTGTCATCCACAGTCACACCGGCTGTGGTGCATTCAAGGCCCGGTCGGCCTTTTCGATTGCAGCCTTTGGAAAAAGTCTAAGCCTTATTATTTCAAAAAAAAAAAGGAAAAAAAAAAGAAGGGTGACAGAGGGACAGAGGCTGATGCACACCACCAGACCACCTCCCTCTGTTATGTGTCCAGCATGCATTTATTTGTGTTTCATGTGCTGCTTGTGTACACACCTCCCCACCGAACCCCCTCCATCTTCAGCTCGGTGCGTAACACGCTTCAGTCTCCACAAAACTGCACGTTCACCGATGCTAAGTTAATGATCCAACCTACGGCCCACACTGCTCTCCTCGCTAAGCTCGAGAGAGAGACAGTGGGAGGGCCCGGGTCTTTGCTGCGCTAGTCAAACCACTGGGACAGAAGTCCATGTCCCATATTGCTCTCCTGGTGGCATCCGAGCGAGACGGTAGTAGGACCTGGGCTTCCTCCTTGCTAGCCGGCAAGGGTTGCCTACATCGCCTAGCAGCCGAATGAAGGGCTGCTGCTGTTGAATAATTCCTTGGTGTTTCTTTGTTCTTTGTTTCTTGTACTCTTTGTTTGTTTGCAAAAATAGTATAACTTAGAAGAATTACTCAGAAGTGTTTGTAGTGTAGCCATTGGAAGAATGACTGTGGTCTCACGGGGTAAAGGTGTTGACCACTGTTGTTATTCTTTCAATGTAAAGTTTGACTACTAAATGTTTAATAAGTGTGTACCAACTCATATTTTATTCCTATACTCTGTGTGTTTATGAACATGTGCCTTTTCAAAGTGCCAGCATGAGCAGAGCAGCTGCTCAGACAGCGCAGGCAAAACCTAGTCAACCGTAACATACACACTGGTAGTAGGTACCTGCTGTGAGTCACGTACGCCAGGCCTGAGATCCTGGCACACTGAGACCAAGAATGAGATCATGACACACTGTGATTAATGGCGCCTGGTACTGCAAGGTACGGCCAGGTACTGCATGAAACCAAGCTTTGCACTGCCAAAACTACACTTGTATGAGACACAGCACCCTCATGGTTGGCATTGTTGAATCATATTATGCATGTATCAAATATGTTATTCCTTATTAATTCTTTTAAAAAATACAATTGTAAGTGTTTGAGTTTTAATGGTGTCAAATTATGCCTGTATAGCTTTTAAAAAATACGGTGAGACTGAAGTTGAAACCTATTGGTGAATTTCTAGTCTAGTAATGTCAAAAATATAAAGAAGGATAAATTGTAACAATAATTACACATAATAATAGCTAAAAAGTGGAAATTGTGACATTAGTGAAAGGGTTAATTTTGTTAAAACATGAAAACGGCCACTAGATGGCAACAGAGGATAAGAAATTCACCAAAGGAGAGGAGTGGTCAGCGAACACTGTAGGTGGAGTTAAGGTGTAACGCCCACCTGGAAGGAGGAGATAAGGTGGAGTTAAGGTGTAACGCACACCTGGAAGGAGGAGATAAGGTGGAGCTTAAGGTGAATATAAGGTATAAACTCTTTTGCACCGACTCTTGACCGTCTCCAGTGAAGTCTGTGACTACGCAGTTTTTGACTAAAGAAGAAAGCTAATAGAGTAATTTTGTTGAGTTTAATACGTTGGTTAGGGTAGGGACCAGGTCTTCCACTGGCCCGGCCGGTCCTTATTTCCGACCCGACACTGCCATGACGGTGACACAATGCAGCAAGGTCTGCTAACTTTGCATTCCCTGTGCACTCACGACAGTGTTCACGAGAATACTGCTAGCTCACTGACAGTGTGTGTGTGTTCCTAAAACCCACCACCACTTTGTCAACATATGCTCAACCGAACCAGCGCAGCGTTCAGCAGACTAGCTGCGACTGCACGAGTTGAGCTAACGCCAATCTAAGTAAGGTGTTTGCCAACACCCACTGCCACAGCCCACCCTTGGGGATGGACGCGTTACACATGCGCCATTGCCAGAAGGGCTGCTGTTTGCGTTCCGCTCCGCCCCACCCCATCTCATCCCTCCAGTTAGGTTGATGTTCGTCATTCTGGTAGAAGTGATGCAGCCTACAGTGACAGAGCCCTGGCCCGTACCTATGGTCTGGAGGGCTCTGTCACAAGGGTGAGGCTTCATATGCACAATGCTGGTGTTGGGCCAGCCTCTTCAGGTTTTGCTCCTAAAATTGTGGAGAGGCAGACTCAGGCTGATCTCTCCGCTGAGGTTGCACAGACCATCCAAGCAGTCTCCACCACGTCTTGCTGTAAAGCTAAGTGGTTGGGCATTCAGCGTTGATGCATTGAGAGTGAGACGGATCTGCCTACATGTTTGGTGGGATCCGTTTTCTCTTTCCTGAAAGGTCTGATGGAGAAGGGGCTGTCGCGCTGCAGCTATCTCTCCTGTCCCAGGGGGGTTTAGTGACAGAACAGTCTTCACCCATTCCCTCGTGATACGCTTTTTGCAGGGTGTGAGAAGACAGCGACCAGTGTCGTGTCTCTCGGCGCCTCAGTAGGACTTGCTGCTTGTGTTGGTGGCTCTAATATCTGCACCTTATGAGCCCCTGGAGCAGTCCACATTGAAAATGCTATTGAACAGCCCTGCGCCTTGCTCTCACCTCTGCTAAGAAGGTGAGTGAGCTGTGTGCCTGTCGGTTCACCCCAGCTGCATGCTGGTACTTGGTGTCCACAGTGCAGCCGGATTGAGACAACACACCTCCTTTGTTCTTAAGAACATAAGGAGCATGTTCACGTACAGGACAACAAATCTGGAGGCTTTCTACCCCCCTACTCCACTTAGGGCGCAGGGAGGTGAGAGGGCATCTGTAGTGTCCATGTGTGCTATGCTAACGTCCTATGTAGAGCACACAGCCCCTATTCAATGCACTGGTCAGCTGTTCGTCTGTTTCAGTGATAGTGCAGTCAGTAAAACCCTGTCCAAGAAGAGCCTGGCCAGCTGGCTTTGTGAGTGCATCTCCCAAGCCTGTACACAGGCGGGAACAGACCCACCCTTAGCGGTGCATGCACATTCCACTCGGAAGTGTGAAAGTGTCTACGGCCCTTTTTCAGCGGGGAACATGGTTGCTGAATGCAAGTTCACTATCCATCCTCTCATTGATAAAGTTAATTAGTTGATAAAGAGTGTTTGCAACAGTAATTAGGTTTTTTGGTGTGGGCTTCTGTTGTTTGAGAACAGATACAATTGCGCATTCTATCTAATCCAAAGCCAGCAACTGCTGGTGAATGAATTATTCACTGCTGGTGGCTGTAGGATAGACTGTGGTATATTGTATATAGTTTTCTCTGTGCCTTTCTCTCCTCCTTCTGCTTACTAACCCCACATACACACACCACGTGATCTCTGAAGCTAATCAGACCACAGCAGACTTGCATCAGAGTGTGTCTCCAATTTTTTTAGTTCAGGCAAGAGTAATTTTCCGCCATCTTGATCTTGAAATCAGGCCCAATTCTGAACCGGATCTGCGACCACCCACGTGGTTAGATCCACCCACCTCTTTTAGTCCCCCCCCCTCCACGCATGCTGGTTTGTTGTATGTTTTTTTGTATGTTTTTGTCTAATTGACTTTATTGCATTTTGCTTAGTTAATAGTGATTTACTTGCTAAAGTTGTTAATCATTGATCTATGCTTGAATTGAATAAATACTATTATAATTTTAAGAAGTCGTTGCCTGTGATTATTTGTGTATAATGTTGTAGTAAGAGTTGGATGCCATGGCCAGTGTATGGATTCACTCTTCTCTATTTGCCATTTGTAGGTGGACAAACCCTCTTTTAGAATGATCATACTTGGCTCATATTTGGTTATTGGTCCCTGATTCCAGGGTGGTGCCCCGTATTTATTAATTATAATTAAGTTTTAAATATTTATAATCTTATTAATATTTCTAGAATATCTTTGATATTCAGCTAATAAACAAACCTGACCATATGTTGAAAACCCCAACATAAGTTTCAATTTATACTTCTGCGTCGAGTCTATGCCATAGCCGATGGCGTAGGCTATGTACTGTCATGACCTCTTACATGTGCGTCGGAGTCTTTGTCGCTCTGCAATTACAGCGCCAAAACACTGGTTGGTGCTGGGGCTTCTATGTTCCAATGAAATACCAATAGAACTTAGGCACCCAAGTATGTTAGGGATAGGGTTTCTTCTTCATTGGCGTAGGCAACCACAAACAATGGTGACATAAACTGAGGGGCTCATGTTATAGTTGAAGCCGTTGAACAGCAGTAACTTTTAGGGAAATTATTAAACCAAGAAATGAGAGAAGGCATCAGAGGAGATGGTATGCAGGACCCTTGAATCGGTTGAGGCAGAACAAGCTGAGGAAATGCGATGCTACCAAGCTGACCAATCACAGTTCTTGCAGTATGCGTCGCTGCAACATGTAGTTGTACATTTTTGGAGAGGTAAGTAGTAGATTTCTAAATTCTTAGGACAAAGCAGATTAAATAAATCAACAATACACCATTTTGTTAAGTCATTGTACTTTGCACATAGTCCACCATCTAATAACACAGCTTGTGATTGGAGAGGAGTCAACATGGCTGCCAAGGATTTCATTCACCGAAACAAAATAGTTGTTTGTATAGTCAGTATTAGATACATTAGTACATAACACACTGAATTATTGCTTCTATTATTTTTTGAAGGTGTCCAAAAACAATGCAGTGTTTCTATGATGGATTACCAAGCCCCTGGATGAATTATAAGAACACGCATTCTTACAGCTGGACAGGACAGTTTTGAAGTAAATCGCTACCTACATCCTTTACAAAGATATTAAAAGTATGACTTCTAATCATTTTGCATGAACGGCTTTGAATTGCAATGCCAGGTATGATGATGTTTCCAATTATGCTGTCATGTTATCCAGTTATATTGTCTTGTTAAAGCAGGCAGTTGGCTTAAATGAAAATGCCATTTTTTTAAACTTGCAGAGATCAGGGAAGCTAAAACATCACTAGATGTCCTGTACACAAATCAACACGGCTTGAGATTGAATGACACATTCTTCTATTCTGACAAAACTCTATTAGTTGAACTATTGGTGACCAAAGTGACCAAATCTGAAAATTTTCTAAATCAGCACTTGCTAGCTCATGCTAGTTTTGGAAACTATTGACCTTATGTGTTTCAGCAACAAGGAAATATATCCAGCTGCCTGAACTTCCTGTCTACAATAGAGGTGCGAATGTGTTACATTAAGGGTTCCCATGTAGTTTTCTGGGCGATGCATACGGCAGTGAGAAGCATGTATGATGTGTCAACCTCTATACTAATGTCACTTATGGCCCCCAGCACGAAGAGTGATGGAGAAACTGGGATCGGGTACCTTAGCCATATTGATAGGTCTTCACATATCTTCTGCCAGATTGCCACATAGCATGCATGTAACTATCAGATATGTTACCTGAGCAGGTCCGGTAGATGTTTGACTGCAAAAGACCCATTCTGAACATCATTTGTCCTGTATAGTGTGTTCTATGGAGAGTTTTATACTGTATGAGTTGTAGATTGGGATTTTTAGTCATTCTAAAAGTATTTAAACATATTTGTGTCCAGAAGTTTTGGTCTGGACAAATGGATAGATCTGTCTCCCACTTTAAGAATGGGAGAAACACTGAACCAAGTGTTTTCAACAGTAACATGTTTATCTTTGATAATAGTTTTGGGGGTGAGAGTTTAAGAAAGTCTGTAATCATTGGAGGTAGATTTAAGTCCATTATGTTATCCTTAAATCTTGCCTGAATAATGGATTTAAACTGTTGATATTAATGAAATCTATTGTTGCTAATTCCATAGTGTGCCACTAGATTCTGGAATGGAATAAAGTTGCTGCCCTGCATTACATACTCTTGATGTCTTATTCCTTTATGATACCACAGTGGGGAATTTTTTCTTATTTTGCAGGATGTCAGGATTGTTTCAGATTGGAGTAAATCTGCATGGGATTGGTGAAGACCTAGATATTTTAAAAAATTCCCACCAGGCTGCCAGGGAAGTGCTTATGTTAATGCTTTTAAAGCAGGTATGACGTTTGATGCTGAAGCTACTGAATGGCATATCGGAAATTTTAATTTCCTTACAGAATATTTGTTGTACATCAGTGAGGTCCAGGGGGCTTTGATTGATCCATTTTGAGATATATTGTCTGCTGTAGAGGAAGTAATGAGAAATATTTGGCAGTTCTAAACCACCACAATCTTTTGCTTTGTGCAGAGTTTTTAAACTGATTTGTGGGGGTTTATTTTAGAGATGTTTGAGTCCAGTGACTTAAACCAGAAAGCAGAGGGCTGGTGGGTAACAGTGAAAACAAGTAATTGATTTTAGGTAGATCCATCATTTTTATAGTGGAGACTCTTCCCATGAGTGATATAGGCAATGTTGTCCATCAAACACAGTGTCATCTTCTATAGATTTAAGTAGAGGTGTATAGTTTAGCCATGTCAGCCTGGAGGAAATATTGACACCCAGTTAATTAATATTCCCTGACTTTAGCGGTGTGCTAGATATACTCATCAAAAAATCACACATTACAGGTAAAACTATGTATTTACTTCCGTTAATGGAGTAGATGGAGATGGATGAGAATTTATCCATAAGTGTGATTGTCTCCGAAAGAGAAGTTTGTGAGTTTAGGAGATGTAATACATCATCTGCATAAAAGCTTGTCTTGTGGTGTACATTTTCTGTTTGAATTCCTTTAATATTTTTATTTTGTCTGATAGCGGCTGCAAGTGGTTCTATAAAAATAGAGAATAGCGAGAGAGAGAGTGGGCAACACTGCCTGGTACCCCTTTGAAGATTAAAGCTTGGTGAAAGTATGATCATTTGTCCTGTCAGAACTTTTTAATCCAGTCTATGAAAGAGTTTCCAAATCCCAATTTATGTAAAGTAGCGAATAGAAATTTCCAATTTACCCTGTCAAATGCTTTCTCTGCATCTAAAGAAACAACTGTAGTTTCTAAGTTATGAATAGTAGCGGAGTCTATTACATTAAGCCTGTATGTACTGTTGGTGGAGTGCGTGCCCTTAATAAATACTGTTTGGTCGGGGAGTATTATACAAGGAGGTTATTCCCATAGTTGATTACTGATCATTTCTTTCTATTGACTTTCTGCATGATAACCTGCTCAAACACACAGTAATAAATAGGTCTGAGGGAGGCTACTCTTATGTTATCTCTTTGTTTACAAAGCTTGATGGGGCTGACTTTTTAATTTTTTATAACAGAATATCTGCCCACAGTCTTCAACGAACATCTGCTGATGTGGTTGCACTTTTGAGAGTTTGTTCAAGTGATGAGCTCTTGCTAGTTGCCAACTTTAATAGGATGGCATGTGTGTGTGCACGCAGAAGGCGCCAAGCCCCTCCCTGTGTGAACTAGGCCACTCAACTACACATCAAAGAGGCTTGCCGACGCCGGACAGAAATCTAACATGCTAACAAATCTGGAGCCGTCAGTCGACTCGACATCCACATACAGCCAATGAGAGCAGGCAGCTGGCAGAGCAGGCAGCTACTTTTTAACTACAAAACATTTTTTACTCACCCCCAACTCTTTGTAGCAGAGACAATCCCTGATGCTTGCCTGTGCTAATCCATTATTTCGCCCATATTGTTTGTATTTATCATTTTTATCTTATCTGACAACAAGTGTATGTCTTAACAACACAGCAATCTGACGAAGTTGAAAATTGTGTAGTCTGCACAAGCCTTTAAGTGCTGTGCTAGGGAAAGGCTTGACCAAAGAAGCTGAGTGCACATGCTCAGCATCATATCCATGTCCAGAGGTTGTCTTTGGGAAATAGACATATGAGTGCTGCCAGCATTGCTGCAGAGGTTGAAGGGGTGAGGGTCAGCCTTTCAGTGCCCAGATCACACCGCGCACACTGCATCAAATTGGTCTGCATGGCTATCATATTTCTTCATTTCTTCATTTATCTGACGCTTTTATCCAATTGCTAAGTATCTCAGAGGTCACACGCCTCTGGAGCAAGTAGGGGCTAAGTGTCTTACTCAGGAACACATTGGTGGACGTGTCACAGTGGGTAGTTGAACCCCGGTCTCTCACACCAAGTAAAGGTGATGGGCTGGCCAAGCATGTCTCCAGACCAAAACACGACTGAGCATCTGTGGGGCATCCTCAAACAAAAGATAGAGGAGCGAAAGGTCTCAAACATCCACCAGCTCCGTTATGTCGTCATGGAGGAACGGAAGAGGACTCTAGTGGCAACCTGTGAAGCTCTGGTGAAATCCATGCCCAAGAGGGTTAAAGCAGGACTGGAAGATAATGGTGGCCACACAAAATATTGACACTTTGGGCTCAATCTGGACATTTTCACTAAGGGGTATACTCACTTTTATTGCCAGCGGTTTAGACATTAATGGCTGTGTGATGTGTTATTTTGAGGGGACAGCAAATTTACACTGTCACACAAGCTGTAATCTCACTGTTACCTTGGCCTTGCAGCTTGAGATTGAACTCATTTAGGTGACAGTCCCAAATCTTTCCTGGACCCTTCCCTTATGAACCACCTCACATTGTTATGGAGGAGTAAGTCATCATAAGATGCATTGACCTGGTTAGAGAGAGGGTGGAAAACAGGTAAGACACACCAGTAGTAAATAAAGGCCAGCAAAGCATAATGCGCGTAACAGTCGTGCACGTGAATACATTTTTGATTAATAAAAACATTAATTAATCAAAAACTAACAAATCAAACAATTAATTAATTTAATTTTATTAAAAAAATTAAAATGAATTAATAAAAAAAATTTAATTAATAAAAAATAAAAAAAAGATTGGCGTCATAGCAAGGATGAACAACAAAGACATGGGGGTGTGAAAATGGGGGTGTGTATTAGGGCATGGCCGGCCTCATCCTCTATTAGTGGGGGTGGGGGTCGATCACCAAAAGGTGAAGACGGGTGTGAAAAGGGGGGGTTTGTGTACACGGGATGTCCGGTGTTATCCTCTAAAAGCGGATGTTTGGGAGTGGCTTTAGCAATGGTTGTGTATATATATAGCAGGCTACCTTTTTGACTTACATCTGTGTGACTGAACGATTTTTGGGATGAATCCGTATCGGAAAGAGCTATTTTCGTGCAGAACAACAGCGCCATCTTTGCAGCATCACAATCATGGACGTCGCAGGTAATCAATTAGGAGTAATGAATCCAAAACGACGTATAATTATAGATCCTGTTGCAATGAGTATGCTCCCAGAAAGAAGACGCCCCCAACAACATTGGCTGATTTTCTGGACCGAAAGGCATGGGTGCCTCAGTTTGAATGGGCGGTGGAAGATTTTAGAATGTCGGGATTCTTGAGCACGGAACAGTTCATCTTTATACAAGAGAGCTTGATGAAATTTTTCTTCGTGAAAGCACACCTCACATTAGTTTTTCAGCCAAAGACTGGAATTACTTCAGAAACAAAGTCTGTAAAGATATGAGTACTAAAAAAAGGAGTCTATACCACACAATGGTGCGGGTCTGTGCCAGGAGAGCTCTATCGTGTAGAAACAGACCTTGAAGTCTACGACCCAGAATCCTACATCTTTTTTAGATCGTGCAAGGACGATTCTATCATTCAAAAGGCAAGGATGGGAACCCCAGAGCAACAAAAAGGCTACCCCATCACGTCTAAAGAGTGGGAGACGTGGTTCAGCACCGGCTTTGTGGTCCAGTGGGGAGAATGGGATAGAACCCTT
>NC_060154.1:14090908-14098740 GCF_021292245.1 Micropterus dolomieu | reverse complement strand
AGGATCCAGCTTGTTCTGTGACTGAAGCCATGCCAGCTAGATAAATACAGAGATGATGACTTTTGATAACTGCAACGCACTCGCTTGCTGAGCGGTCGGCTCAGATTGTAGCTGCTGAAGAAGAAAAGCTCTGAGATGGACTGAGGCCCTTTCACTCTGCCACGATGTGTTTATTAAGTACTTTGATAAATTAACAGCTAAAAGAAAGTTGTTGGTGGAGAGCAATGTTTAAAGTCATGTTACTTACACAAGACTGATTCTCATGCCAGGAAGACGCCATCCATCACTTCTGTCTATCAACAGCTATGCAGCCCAAATCCTGGTGATGAAAACGTTTAATTTAATTTCAACAAAGTAACTTTTTCCAAAAGTGAACAGGCTTGTCCACTGTTTGAGTTATTTATTTATTTAGACAAGAGTCTCATCATCTGCCAAAATGGCTCCAACACAATATATCCAACAGCACAGTTTGATGGCAGACTGTCACGACTCTCACAATGTAATTCTTTGTTCTGAAAGCTACCATACAGTATGCATGTATTTGTATTTTTACGTTTTGATTATTTCATTTTGAAAGAAAAACGCATTCCAAAAAAGTCTAATCTAAAAATCTATCTTATTGTTAGAGGCATTTTGGTACTTTGGTACTTGGTAGTTTTCAAATGTGTATACTGTAAATTAATTATCAAACTTCTATCAGTAGATTTATTAATAGCTTCTTTCCCGCTTAGAAACTCGCATTATAGAAGATAAATTACGCAACCAGTCAATCTTCAAGTTTCATACTTCTTTTTTAAAACTTGCGGGATGCAATGTTTTTTGTTGATGCAGTGGTTTGTATGTGTACACACAGAGAGGCAGAGAGGCCTCTGTCGGCATCACAGCAAGGTGGTAATCAGGCGGGGATCTGTGTTTCACTGAACCGATCAATAACAGGATTGCCGTGTGTTCACATCTTGCAACTGTGCAGGATTATCAGGTTGTGTCGATCCATCATGACTTGAAAGGTGGTCAATGGCAGAGCAGCCGAAACTAAATAAGTGGAAGAGACATAATGTAGCTCTGATTTTCAAAAGGATCCTGCTAGCGGAGAATTTGGTGTGTTGCTTGTTAAACTGTCAGCTTAAAAGGAACATGTAAATACTCTGTATAGAGTCTTTTTTCTGTAACTGAGTCCTTGAAAGAATACGGATCCAGTATAAGAAGCTTTCAACCGGTCTCTAATATGTCCAACTTCTGTGGAAGTGTTCATTTTTCTTGATTCTGTTGCAGCAACCTGAGTAGTAAATAAAGGCCAGCATAATACGCGTAACAGTCGTGCACGTGAATAAATTTTTGATTAATAAAAACAATTATTAATCAAAAACTAATTAATCAAAAAATGTATTAAAAAATAATTTTAAAACATTTTAATTAAAAATTATATAAAAAATGAATTAATAAAAAAAATTATAATAAAAAAAAATTAATAAAAAAAAAAGATTGGGGTCATAGCAAGGTTGAACAACAAAGACATGGGGGTGTGAAAATAGGGTGTGTATTAGGGCATGTCTGGGCGGGTCTGTGCCAGGAGAGCTCTATCGTGTAGAAACAGACCTTGAAGTCTATGACCCAGAATCCTACATCTTTTTTAGATCGTGCAAGGACGATTCTATCATTCAAAAGGCAAGGATGGGGACCCCAGAGCAACAAAAAGGCTACCCCATCACGTCTAAAGAGTGGGAGACGTGGTTCAGCACCGGCTTTGTGGTCCAATGGGGAGAATGGGATAGAACCCTTGAAATCTTCTCACACATTGATAAATTATTCAGATGGTATAAACCTTATGTTAGCTATGTAGGGATCAAAAGAAAACTTTTTTCTGAGGACAAGCAAGATGAACAACAAACAACACCGCAGACAACCTCAAAGACCTCCACGACGGGGCTGACGGTGACATTGTTCTAATTAAAATGTTTTGTGCAGGTACGAGGACATGTGCATCGGGTGAGGGTCTATCGAGCAGCCCTAAATATTTTCCAGTACTACGGGACGATGATAACTCATGGGTGGATGACTATGGCAAAGAACTGGGGAAAAGAAATTTAACATTTCTCGTTCCTGAAGAAAAAGCAGAAGAGGACAAGAGCAGGGCCAAGCCATTAAAGGGTGCATGTTTGGACACTCTGGACTGTTGCGACAAAGACACATCTCCTAACACTACTGCTAGCAGTATTATACAGGTGACCGTAGCGTATTATTTATACGATATACTGCAACAAAAAGCTATACAAACATGTGTGTATTGTGCATATACAGACGAATTGTGCAGAAAACAACCTCACACATGCATTGACATGCTGCCCTTCTTTGATATTAAAGGACATAAGAGAAAAATTACACAGAAGCTTTTTAACAAAAATTTTGCTGATGCTCAAAAGCATGTACTACGCGGTCTTGGGTTGGTGCCAACGTTTGAATGCAGTATTCGAGACATTGCAGCAGCTGCTCTACAGATATGGCTGTAGGAACCCTTTTCTCATTGCCTCTCTTAAACGCGTAGTTAGAGTGGAGGACAGTGTGAGCACAGTAGTCAAGGAATCTCTGGACATCTGGAAGGGGGAACAACACTAAAAACAATGGGGAATGTGTCTAGTCTACTAAACCATGTCAAAAAGAGATACATCGTGTATAAGATGAGAACACTGTTGTGTGAAGCTGTTAATGCGATATGTGACACAGATAGGACACTATGTTGTTCTAGATTTGACAAACAGACAGAATTTGTTAGGCGAATGACCTCTGGATGGCGTACCATGGTGCAAATGACAGCGGCTAAATATGCAGATATGAAATCTACTCTACTTGATATAGCAAATGTTTTTCCTGTGAACGATAATGATTTTCATACAGGTCATGTTTTTTGTTTTTGTACTTTTAGCATTGATTTGTGTGTTTTAATGCTTACCAGAAAACAACATGTCGATGTTGCTGATGTGATGTATTGCTTAACTGAATCTTTGGTTTGTAAAAACATAGGGGCTTGTACTGATTTTCTGAAAAGTGTATACTTGTAATCATTGCTGACGGATATGTTGCGTATGTCGCTGGAAATAAAATACTTGAACACAGACGTTGAAGCGTCAGTCTTTGTAACAAAGATCATGGAGGAGGTGATGAGGAATATATGCTATGCGAATGAAAATGCAGGGGGTTACGGAGGCAAGCAAAAACTTAAAAAGGCCATATTTGACACTACAGGGGTTCGGTACGCAGATTCAGTACGGTATGTTGTTTAAAAATAAGAGTGGTAAATGCGTCACAGCGTCCTTTAAAGATATCTTAGCTGAAGGTAGAATACCGCATAAAATTCAAACAGACGAGGGAAAAGAGTTCCTAAACAAAGATTTCGAGGCGTTAATGAAAATTAATAGTATCGTACACTTTACCACATCAAATGAGACTAAGGCATCTGTAGTAGAGCGCTTTAACAGGACTCTGAAATCTAAAATGTGGCGTTATTTAACAGCCAATAATTCTAAACGATACGTAGATATATTGCAGGATTTAGTCATCTCCTACAATCATAGTTATCATCGTAGTATTAAAATGAAACCGATTGATGTAACAAAAGACACTGAAGATATCGTATATAATAACTTGTAGAAAACAAAAGATAAAAGAGTAATTCATTTTAAATATGAGGTGGGCGATACTGTAAGAATTTCAAAACTACGCGGCACTTTTAAAAAGGTTACGAGCAAAATTATACTGATCACTGATTCACTGTAAAGGAATGCGTGTCAAGGGACCCTCCTGTTTACAGGTTAAAAGACTATAACGGCGAAATATTACAGGGGACATTTTATGAGCAAGAGATGCAAAAAGTTATTATAGATAAAAACAAAACATTTAAAATAGAAAAGATTTTATCTAGAAAGAAAAGACAAGGCCGGGACATGGTGTTAGTCAAATGGGTCGGATGGCCAGATAAATTTAACTCGTGGATTTTGGAAGACCAGGCCATTCAGCTACCTTAGCAGATTACAAACACACGTATAAATGGATACAGAGGATTTTTTTGTCACCCTGCCCAACTACTCGTCTGCATTATTTTACCCGAGCAATACAACAGTAAACTTTAGAACGAAACTATCCAAGCCTTTACACTTTAAATCTGCATACGAGGTGGGTTTGATAGAAGTACAATATCCAAAAACATGGAAATCGTTTTCATCAGAAGACTCAAAATTTGTCGTGTTTGATAAAAAAATCCAACAAGAGGGTAGTTCTATCAGTGACACAGGGATTCTATACAACAATGTCACAGATAATAGCTGAACTAAACAGTTGTTTATCTGAAAACGACATGGGTCACATTGAGCTTGATTACAACAACATTACCAACAGAGTAAGCATTTTACCAACAAGAGACGTAGAATTAACGTTTCAAGGAAAACTTGCACAAATGTTGGGATTTATCCCCGGAGCGGCTTTTAAAACTCACGAGGGAATTGCAACATTTAGATCTCAGCCGCGAAGTAAGATGCCGTATTGGCGCCACATCCTGCCGATGTTAACGTAGGGATGTATAATATATTTGTTTATACCGATATTGTTGATCATCAAACGGTAGGGGATAGTTACATCCCTCTTTTAAGAATAGTACATATATCGGGGCCAAACAACCATCTGATCACAAATACTTATGACAGACCCCACTACCTGAGGCTCTGTAAAACACACATTGATAGTATCGAGATTTCTCTCAAGACAGATCAGAATCAACATATCCCTTTTACGTACGGCAAAGTGATAATAAAGCTACACTTTCGACCTGTAAAATGTCAGTATTAGACAAGGAGCAAACATGTACCATCCATATGCTCACAATGCGGACAAGTACGTTGCATATTATACAGCCCAAGCGGGTGGTGATTTACCAGGATACAGCAGGCTCGGTGCTCAGTATGGTGCAGGGTTAGGGGGTATCTTTAGGGGATTGTTTAGATTAGCATTCCCCTTATTCAAGAAAGGATTTACATTTGTTGCCCCTCATTTAAAGACAGCCGCTAAAAACATAGCTATGGATGTTATTACTAACGTCATGAACAGACGTCAAGAGGGGTCGGGTATAGTGGATGTGGCCCCCCGACCAATAAAATGACCTCCTGGGAAATGAGGGAGTTCCCCACCAAAGAGGCGTAGCCGAACAACAAATAAGAAGACCCATACTAAGACTAGAAAAAATAAACAAGCAAGGACAAGCAAGTCGACAAAACATCAGAAGACAAGAGACATTTTATAACGAGAATGTCGGTAGTCACAAGAGTGCGTTAAGTCGGAGCTAGACCTGTTTATGGTGCCGTTAACACAAACAAGTATTGAGAAATGCATCTACGTCGAATTCCCTCCTCTAGCAGCGGTATCAGACTCTGCACCCCTTGAATTTTTCATTACAGCTAGTACAGAGGACTACCTGGATCTAAACAATACGTTTCTGTACCCGCGCGTAAAAATCACCAAAGCTGATGGCGGAAACCTGGATCAAGCAGACAAAATGGGCTTTATCAACTACCCTGGATGTACAATGTTTTCACAGGTCCACATATTGTTGGGGGACCGACTCATAACGCAATCATCAAACACATATACTTACGGGGGTATAATAGAGTGCCTTTTGAACTATGGAAAGGACACTCTGCAGACACAGTTTGGATCCGGACTATTTTGCATGGATACAGCAGGTCATATGGACGCACAACGGCTGGAATGAGGGCCTAGTTAAAAGAATGGAGTACACACAAGGCGGCCGTGTGGTGGAGCTAATATCCCCTTTACATTCTGACTTGTTTTTTCAAGACAATTTAATGATAAATGGCATAGACCTCAAGATAAAATAAAAAAATAAAAGAGCTAAAAACGAATTTTGCTTAATGCGCAACACTGTAGATGACTTTCATCTACAACATCAACATTATGTCAGCAAGCCTGTTTGTAAAGAAAGTCACCATATCTCTGGCTGTTAAGCTAGCACACGCTAAGGCATTAATGCATGGCAACGTTAAATATCCCATAGACAGAGTGTGTCTTAAAAATTTTAGCGTCCCAATGGGCACTCGTGTTTGTAATCAAGAAAATGTATTCTTGGGACAAATACCTAAATTTATTGCAGTAGGATTTTAGATCATGAGCCATTACAGGTAGTTATGCTCGTAATCCATTTACATTTAACCATTATGATATAGAGTTTTTATGTTTATACGTTGACGGCTAACAATATCCTTCAAAACCCTTTCAACCCAACTTTACCAGAGGGAATGCCATCAGGGAGTATCACCAATTGTACTCAGCAACTGGAAAGTATCTTAAAAACAATGCTATGGCCATGACGAATTTTGTAATGGATATAGTCTGTTCTGTTTTAACCTGAGCCCTGATGAAGGATGCGGAGACCATATGTCGCTCATTGAAAACGGCAGTGTTAGATTAGAGGCTTGTTTTAGAAATCTGCTTCAACGCATAATAAATGCGGTCATTTACGCCACATATGATTCTATAATTGAGATATCATCAAGAAGACAGGTTCTCATTGACTTTTTCTAACTTTAACAAATGATAGTATGAATACGATAGAATTGTCGAAAGTACTTGATAAGGTAGTGAAGCAAGGCGTCTTTCTTGGAGTATTTGCTAGTGACCAGCTTCCTAAATCAGTTATTAAAAAGAGACCCGCCATGTTGGTGGTAAACACAGACCCCTCCCACCTGGGAGGACAACACTGGGTTGCTATCTATATTGACAAGCAGGGTGTTGGATCATTCTTTGAGAGTTTTGGGAACTCTCTGGTATACTCACATTTTCCTGAATCCTTTTCTGTCTTTCTCAACAGTAATTGTAAGTCCACCCAAGAGAGAGAATTATAAGTGACATTCCATCAAACTCATTTTTGACAGCTATTTCCGGTACCACCACCCCCACCGGATGTCTGTATGTAACTGATAAGAGGGGGTGCATCCGGTCCCGCCCCAACCGGAAATATGTCTGTATGTAACTGATAAGAGGGGGTGCATCCGGTCCCACCCCAGCCGGAAATATGTCTGTATGTAACTGATAAGAGGGGGTGCATCCTGTCCCGCCCAAACGGAAATATGTCTGTGTGTAACTGATAAGAGGGTTGCGTACATCCTTCCATTGTGTGTTTTCCATTGATTTAAAGACTTTATTAAGTAATACAACTTGAATGAATTAACTAGGAGGTGTTTGTGACAATAAATTTATCATTAAAAAAGTATAGCAGTGAGTTATAAGTAAAAGGCGGAATCTCCGGGGCCAGCAAAGGATCAGTAGGAGGTTTCTTTGGAATCAAGTCAGTCTTTATTATTAAACAAGTGAAGAATAAATTGAAATAATGACAGTAAAGCAGTAAAATGGTATAACGGTGAGTAAAAATTAAACAGCATTATAAATTACCTTCAACAGCATGCAGCAAAATAAGAGTGAGTTCCAAAATTAAACTTTGTAAAATCTTTGCTAAAGCTTTGTGTGACAAACTTACCATCATTAAAGAACTAAAGAATAAGATGAAATAATTACAGTAAAATAGTATAACAGTGAGTTAAAATTAAACAGCATTTTTTAATTACCTTCAAAATCTTTGCTAAAGCTTTGTGTGACAAACTTACCATCATTAAAGAACTAAAGAATAAGATGAAATAATTACAGTAAAATAGTATAACAGTGAGTTAAAATTAAACAGCATTTTTTAATTACCTTCAAAATCTTTGCTAAAGCTTTGTGTGACAAACTTACCATCATTAAACAAGTGAAGAATAAATTGAAATAATGACAGT
>NC_060154.1:14074965-14090808 GCF_021292245.1 Micropterus dolomieu | reverse complement strand
CTTCCAGAATGGTCCTGTATTTGGCTCCATCCATCTTCCCATCAATTTTAACCATCTTCCCTGTCCCTGCTGAAGAAAAGCAGGCCCAAACCATGATGCTGCCACCACGATGTTTGACAGTGGGGATGGTGTGTTCAGGGTGATGAGCTGTGTTGCCTTTACGCCAAACATAACGTTTTGCATTGTTGCCAAAAAGTTCGATTTTGGTTTCATCTGACCAGAGCACCTTCTTCCACATGTTTGGTGTGTCTCCCAGGTGGCTTGTGGCAAACTTTAAACGAGACTTTTTATGGATATCTTTAAGAAATGGCTTTCTTCTTGCCACTCTTCCATAAAGGCCAGATTTGTGCAGTATATGACTGATTGTTGTCCTATGGACAGAGTCTCCCACCTCAGCTGTAGATCTCTGCAGTTCATCCAGAGTGATCATGGGCCTCTTGGCTGCATCTCTGATCAGTCTTCTCCTTGTATGAGCTGAAAGTTTAGAGGGACGGCCGGGTCTTCGTAGATTTGCAGTGGTCTGATACTCCTTCCATTTCAATATTATCGCTTGCACAGTGCTCGTTGGGATGTTTAAAGCTTGGGAAATCTTTTTGTATCCAAATCCGGCTTTAAACTTCTCCACAACAGTATCTCGGACCTGCCTGGTGTGTTCCTTGTTCTTCATGATTCTCTCTGCGCTTTAAACGGACCTCTGAGACTATCACAGAGCATGTGCATTTATACGGAGACTTGATTTCACACAGGTGGATTCTATTTACCATCATTAGTCATTTAGGTCAACATTGGATCATTCAGAGATCCTCACTGAACTTCTGGAGAGAGTTTGCTGCACTGAAAGTAAAGGGGCTGAATAATTTTGCACGCCCAATTTTTCAGTTTTTTATTTGTTAAAAAGGTTTGAAATATCCAATAAATATCGTTCCACTTCATAATTGTGTCCCACTTGTTTTTCTCTGGGATTCTTCACAAAAAATTACAGTTTTATATCTTTATGTTTGAAGCTTGAAATGTGGCAAAAGGTCGAAAAGTTCAAGGGGGCCGAATACTTTCGCAAGGCACTGTAGATTAGCTATGATTGCTGTTTCTGCCAATGAGTTTTGAATTCACTTCTTACAATGAACAGAAGACTGACTGAAGCTTGAATTGCTATCTGTTAACTGCCCTTGTGGTGGAGCTCAAAATCTTCACAGGCCTTGCCCCGGTGCTTCATTAAACACAAAAATGCAGTATTTTTTAATGAGAGGTGCCATAATGGGAGACCAAAGCAGAGCTGAAAAGAGAGGGAATATTAGATTTACATTCGCCTGAAACAATAATCCAAATGAATACTGATGTTGCTCAGTGCCAGTGTGAAGTGGCCAAAGTTTTTCTTAAAACAGCTGGGCACTGTAGTTTTTAGCACACACATTTTGGACAACAATGCAGGTCTATGACACAACAGAATGAGCTATTGCATATCAGGCTTCAGGTACAAAGGGTCAATTATTAATTTGAATGGATTTTTGAATTCATTTATTTTTAGTTTTGGTCTTTTCATGGGATATATTGATAATAAAAAAAATAATATCACCGCACTTACGCTTTAACCTATTTGAACTGTCAATGGAAATGTTTCAGGGACAGGAGCACAGCAAAATTGGGGTCATTAACAGGGGGAGGCTTTGGGAAAAGAGCAATCATGAAGACTGCAATAAAAGGTCTTCTGTAGTATTCTTTACTCCATTACCTCAATCTTCCACAGTGGGTGAAGAGTGGGAGTGAAGTGGCAGGGCTTCATTCCCTTTGAAGGCTGCAGTACAACATGAATGGCACTGTCACCGTTCTGATTTTGTTTCCCAATCGAGAGATCCATTCTATTAATTGTACAGCATGTACTTGCAGCACTGAGTCACTAGATTAAAGTGGCCCAGGATGCTAGGTGTACTAGTATTATGTACCTTTTGTCACATCCTGTTGAGCCAAATTCATCTTTTTCATATTTAAGTTTTTTGTTTATCCAGGGCGCATTTACTGTGAAAACACAGTTATACACATTTACACCTGGAAGTTGCCCAGTACACGGTCTGATCTGTTGGCATTAAAGCAGCTGTACTGTAAATTGGTTAAAGGAATAGTTCAGCATTGTGGGAAATGTGCGGAATCTGTATAAAACTATACAAAGAAAATGGGACATAAAAAAAATCAGAGAGTGGATGACAAATTGGAATTTTACACTTTGGTTTTGTAGATTAATTATACATGAGAGATAACATTTTATTTGGTGAGCTTTGAGGTGCAGGTGGGATTTGTTACCTTTGAACCAGTCTCGCGGTTTCCCCCTGTATCTGGTGTTTGTGCTAAGCTAAGCCAACTGGCTGCTGGCTATAGCCCCATATTTCCCCAAAATGTCAAACTATTACTTCAAGGCCACCTCAACAATGATAATGAGGTCCATGCTTTTTCACTACCCTGACCAGATTCATCCTGCCAGTCTAGGGATCAAACCCGCAAACTTTCTGTAGCCTTTAGGCCACTGCTTGTGTATTACAGTGACAGATCAGCAGATTCTCATTGCCAGCAGTGTGTCCTTGAGAAGTATTAAGTAAGTACCTGCTGTTCAAAGGAACACACATCAGAAAGCAGTGACTCATTACTTATAATCTTTGTATGCTTTTGAATTACCGGTCGAAGGAAAATGATTTGGTAATAATTGTGTTTCTGGGTGAAGGGCTTTGTAAGACCTTGAACAAGATGAAAGTTCACATCTGTCATGTTAATTCCATCATTAAATGACTGTTTGCATGGAAAGGAATTTTGCAAAATGATTTGTTTGTAAATTCATAACATAAAGGAAATTTGATTGTGCTTTACAGAGGAACATCTGGGAAAGATTTACAAAGGGATGTTGCATGATTCCATTATGAAGTGGTGGGTAGTGTTTTTTGTTGGTAATTCTCACTCTCATGGTGGTTTACCATTGAAACCAGGAGTGAATGAACTGTTTCACTTGATGAGAGCAGATTTGTTTTTTTTTGTGAAAGGTGAAGAGCGTCCACCCAGCCGAGGCTCTGGGTTGGCCACATCCACGCTACCTCCACTTATGCTAATGTGTCTATTTGCACAATTAACAAACAGCAAGTTGTTAAAAATCTAATCAAAAGCAACACAAGCTAATGTTTTCATTTATAGTTCACAAAGGGTCCTCTTGCACAGTATGCATTCCTGGATATTAAATGTTCATCTGCAATTTTGTAGTGGTCCTATAATATTTGTTCTTACTGAAGCATGACACATGACATGGTTAAGCTATATTTGAGACTGACAACATATTGAAATACTGAATATTTTTTAAAACAATTTGATTCTGCTGCCAAAATATTCCAGTAGTACATTAATATATTACACAAATGTAGATCTCTTCCTTGAATCACTTAAAAATTAAAATAATAGTATTGTATTAGTAGAAGTATTAAGACAGCCTATCATTTTTAAATAACTTCTTTTGTTTTAAATGCAAGAATCATATATAAAAGCATGTCTTCTGATGCTGAGCCAAAACTTAGTTACAACAATCATTGTCCTAAAACTAATGATAGATAATGGCTGTCTGGGAAAGAATTGGGCACCGATGGAAATCTTTAATGTAAGGTAGTAGATAATATGTTGTCAATCTCCAGGGGGAGAGCCATTCTCTGCTTTTGAATGCAGCTGAAATGCAGTTCTATGCACTGGAACAGAACACATGAAAATGACAAAACACAAGCAAATTAAGAAAATATTTTCCTCAACTTCACATCAGATGGGCGGCATTTTGGGAAGCACGCTCCCTATATACAAAATACAACAAATACAGAAATGTACTGCAAATAGACAAGAACATGTTTACTAGCTTGCAATATTTGCTTGTTCCCAGAATACTTCCTTCCTTAAGTTAATCCCATAAAACAACTACTAATTTGTGTAATTTACACAATCTCTTCTAGTGTGAATCTATACGTAATCATAATGCTGCCTATTTGACCCTCCTATGCTTAAAAACATATTGATGAGGACAAAAAATGATTTCACTGCCAAATTTTTTCCTAAATTCTGTGTTGTCTGTTTTCATTTTTCTAAATTCTGTGTTTTACAATTTTAACAATTCAATAAGACAAAACATTTAATCAGTATCAATTAATTTGATGTATCAAACCAAATGTGTATATAGAAATGTTGAAATGTACGTCTATGTGCAATTATTTATGGGGACAGTTCACAATGAATGTATTGTTGCAATACTTGTACAGTGAATTGTCCCTTATTAAATAGGTTATTATTTGATTACTGACAATTTCTTCCACTTAACTTCTGCAGGAAAGCCTCCATGATGCTTGACGTGGCTTTTTACGGAAAATCTGACTCCACCCACACAGTCACAAAGTCTTCAATATAGCTTGTCTTGTCTTTCATTTGCCGATGTTGTACTTTTGAGAGTTTGTTGAAGTGATGAGCTCTAGCAAACACGCTGACTTTGATATGACCATGTGTGTGTGTGTCTGCCCTCGGTGAAACACCGACAGGGAGCAGAGGAGAGAAGCAGGCTGCTCGTAAATGACAAGTAGATGAAAACAAAACAGCAGTATAGTTTTTCTGTTCGTTTAGCTTGAGTGCTGTGAAAAAGACTCTTTCAACGGAAAGCTACATTTTGGCAGACATTCCGCATTTAACAGCTAATTCCATTTTTATTATTCTGTGATTCCATCCGCGTTTACCGCATCTCGGAAATCACAAGGCCCTAGGTTTAATGCAGGAAACCTTTCTGCACACTGCAGAAATGTCTCTCCTACTGTCTTAGTAGCCTAGTCTACTTTACAGTCTAGTAGTACAGTAGTGTTCTGTAGTTTTTTCAAATTCCTTTTTTATAAACTTTTCCTTTGAATTGGCGTGCTCCCGCGAGGTTAAGTAATTAATGAATTGTTAATTAGTAGTTTGAATGGAGGACTATATAGTAGATAATAATGATTAAATAGAC
Source organism: Micropterus dolomieu (assembly GCF_021292245.1). Lineage (NCBI taxonomy): Eukaryota > Metazoa > Chordata > Actinopteri > Centrarchiformes > Centrarchidae > Micropterus > Micropterus dolomieu. The sequence goes on along the minus strand of NC_060154.1, from coordinate 14,085,815 downwards.
CACTGACTGGGAGATAATATGTTAATGAATCCTCAGGTAATGATTTCTTCATAAATATCTGTGAATCGACCTAGTGAAAAGCATCTGTGAAAGCAGCTCTCACTCACTCACAGAAATCAATATCTGGTCTACAACCGCTGACCACCTTGTCCCTCTTCACAATGATGACGACAAAGATGATTTGCTTTTCTGGTAACTGTCATTTTCTTTTACATTGTACAGTTATATTTGTTTTTTCATATTTGGCATTGTTACAAAGTTAAAAGCAGAAGGAGGTAAGAGAGTCTGACATTCAAGATGACATTCAACCAAGGTCCTATTTGTGTTTTAACTCAGGATATATTACTTACTTTGTATGAATTTTGGCTGAATGAGTCACCAGGACACTGAATAAGTTTGCATTCAGAAAAGCAGACAGAATTTAGGGATTTTGATTTTCTGTAGATTCTGTACTCTAATGACATTTCAGTGGTTTTAGTTCAATTATTTTTTGTTCAATTACTTTTCCCCCGCAACCCTGTTATGCTCAACGTGGCAGTTGCTTGTACAGAAAGACACCACTTGGATAAATGAACGTGACAGACTAGACACACATTAAATTACAGCCTCAATGTTGTAGCCTAAGCCAATTACGTTGGTTTCACACAGAAATATCACAATAACAGAAATGTCCAATAATGTGCACTGTTCCTGATTTGAAACATCAATTTATCAAGTTATTTATTAACAACTTGAGGATATGATGTTTTTTTTAAACAATTATTTTTTGATTGATTAAAACGTAACACTGCTGAAATAACCTTTGAATTGAATAGAAAGTTAAACAAAATATATTAAGTGAATAGATTTTGCTGATTACACCAATGATGAAGTGATTTTGATAATGGATAGTGGATATATACATTACAGTGATTTATCCCTGAACTCATAATATTTAGCTTCCAAAGAGCATACATCTTCTTACCTTTAATGTGTTCCTTTGTTAGTCCCAGGCGTAAACACAGATTATTGTCTTGCGTGGAGTGTGAACAATGTGCTGCTGTCTCAGTCTACTCTCATCCTGGTCTGTCGCTCTCTCCTCAAGCCTCACTCACAATCACAAACATACATACAGTATGCACGCTCTCTCTCTCTCTCTCTCTCTCTCTCTCTCTCTCTCTCTCTCCCCCGTCATCCTCCCTCACCACCACTCTCTCTATACTACACACATTAACATGACAAAAGATATTTAAACCTACATAATAAGTCTGCCCACACTTATAATTTCATTACTGTAAATGTAATATGGTAACAATATGAGCTGCCTTTCACATTGAGACAACACTCCTTCATTCATTCATTGTTGAGAAAAAAATACCTTCTGGGTATTGAGCTTCCAGTCTGAATGTCTTGATATCTGCTTCTACAGTCATTACAGTTTTTCATAATTGCGGTCACGGTCCAGGGCATGTAGAAAGTGTTTATTTGCGTATAGGAAACACATTTTCCATGTTTACAGTTTTTCTCAATTGCTTATACACATTTCTTGAAATGATGCCTCTTTTTATCCAAACTCTAAACACAAATCCACAACTTCTCACCCAATTCCCTAAACATCCTATTTTCAGATCAAAATGAATCTCTCCACTCAAAACCATTCAATCTTGCTGAAAAACCAAACTTTGCCCTCAGACATAACACCTCAAAAACACACACAATACAGTTTTACACACTGGTAAGATAAATACAAAACAATACTACAAAAACTGGTTATTATGTTGCTTTTGGTTCTCCCCCTCAAAAACTTTTTCACATGATCACAAAAGAAATAACAAATGGATACATCTGCACACGTTTTTTATTCCTTAGGGTACTGTACAGTACAACACACACAACAAATTTTCTGCCCCAGCGTCCTGTCTTTGGACTGGGGCAGGCCAGAGATTCTTGTTCTCCACCTCCTCCTCCTCCCTCTACCTCTGACTCCTTCTCCACCTCCTAATCTTCCTCCTATCCCATCTCCTCATCCTACAACTCCTCAGATGGATAGATAGTTATTATTTACTGCTAAAACACAACTTTTGGAAGGATTGTCATGAAATTTGGTAGTAAACATTCATGTTTCCCTCAGGATGAATTGTAATACCTTTTATTGACTGACTCAACATCTAGCGCCATCATCACATCAAAACTTAATTTTGTAGTTTATCACTAAATAACTGCTAAACCAATGACATTCTCATAAACATTCTGTTTACTGCTAATTAGCAAATTATTGCATGCTAGCTAAAAACCCCACTGTGCCAATGTACAGAGCCCCTAGTGTGGCTGTAGACTTAGTCTTGTTACTCGATTAATGCAAACAATTAGGGCTGTCACAGGGAAATAATTTCCCCTGCGGTAATTTGGTGGGTCTCAACAGCACGGTATGCGGTATTATTGCCATTTTTGATCAATGAAGTAATTTGGTGCCATATTGCACAGTAAGTGTGTCTGTGTCTGTCACCTCACTGCACAGCAAGTCGCTAACAGCAGCTTTTTGGTCCGAGCAAGCTAGCTGCTGGTTGTTAGTCAAAGTTACACAACATTGCTGAGCAAAATCATTTCTGTTCCTCTTCCTTCACCTCATACTCCTCTCCGTACTGTGTTGTCTCCTCCTCCTCCTCCTCCTCTCTGGTGTCCTCTACCTCTTCCTTCAGATTTCTCTGGATACATTGTTCCAAAACTGAATGAACTGACTCTGGACCTTTTATCTATCTATTGAAGCTTCTGATTGGTGTGTTTTCAATTATGACTCTTTGTGTTTCCATCTGGGTAGTTGTATGCTAATTGAGCTCAACCTGTGCTGATTTAGTGAACAATGTTGAATGCCAGTGCTTTCTCAATGACCACATGGTGTAGGCAATAAGAAATGAAGGGATTTATGTGTAGAGTTTAGGGAAATGAGTGTGCTTTTTGAAAAATGGAGTTATGGTTTTGAAATTTTTGTTAAAAAGCCTTGTTACAGTGTTTATGTTAGGAGTGTGGTTTGGTTTTCATGTCTTTCCTATTTAAGTCTGTTTTTGGGTTCTGTGTTTCTATAAGTTTTGGTCTTGTCATGTTTAGGGTTTTGTAGCTAAGTCTAATCTTTTATTCATTCACATGTTTAAGTTTTCTTAGTATCTGTCTTGTCTCTTATCTTAGTTCTTAGTCCTTCATTTTAGTTCTTTGCCTTAGTTCTTAGTCCAGTGCTTTAGTTCATGTTTAGTGTTTTTCCTGATCTGTGTGCTTCGGTGTTTTAGGTCTGTTTCTTAGTCCTTAGTCTTATGTCTCCATGTTTTAGTGTAGTCCTGTCTCCTGTTTGGTCCTGTCTCTGTCAATGCCCTGATTTTGCAGTCTAATAATGTTTTGTGTTTTACTTTGGTAGATCTGTCCTTGTGTGTTTCCATGTGCTTTACTTTCTGTTTTATTTTGTAGTGTTCTGTTCTCATGTGTCTTTGTCTCTGTTGTTGATTACCTGATGTGTTTCAGCTGTGCTTCCTTCCCTGCTCGTTTGCCTGTGTATATATTGTCCTCAGTTGTGTTCAGTGTTTGTGATGTCCTCGTCTGGGAGTGTTCTCCTGTGTGCTGTTCTCTATGTTTTTGGATCTTCCCTTTGGATAGTACTTTGTTCCTTGTTTTTGGATTTTGACTGTGGATTATGTTTCTGTTGGAATTACCTTTGTTTGGAATCTTGCCTCGAGCTCCTGTGGAAGCTTGTTTTAGTTAAGTTTTGAGTTAATAAATATTTTCTAAACTGCACCTCCTCTTGTATTGTCTGCATTTGGGTTCACACCTTAATCTGCATTCAGCCTTACCCATGACAGTTTAAGCAATGGAGAGAACTGTTAAAGTACAGTAATCACTTAGTACAGTAAGTAAATCGTATACTGCAAGTAAAACAGCATTGAATATCTGTATATTCAGCACTTGCATAAAAATGCAGTATGCCCAAAGAACAAAGAAAACTGTTCATGAAAAGCACATTACACATCACCTGCAACTTTGTCCTTTGCCAATCAAATGAGGAAACCCCTCTGGTGTGCTGGATACAGCTTCACTGGTTGCTGGTTGACGCTGAACAGCTTGCTTAACGGGACACAACAGTGAAAGCTGATTATTGTCCCATAGACAGGATGCACTGCCGGCTGATGATCCTGCTGCTCATGCTCAAACACAAAATCCCAAAGACCACCCAGAAAAGTAAGACCATGTTCAGTGTTCTATGGCCCCAAGGTTGAATGACAGTAGAGACCCTGTCCCTTACTTATAGGTTGGTCAAAGTGTGTCATTGCCACTACACTGGCCAGGGATTTGACCACATCATTAGAAACAAGTGTGCAGAATTATTCATAATTATCTAGTTTATTTAATATAATTATAGAGTTTTTCTTTGTAAACGATGATAGCTCTGTTGTAGTTGTGTTTTAACTTTTTATGTACTTACCATTTTGCAAGACAAGTGCATCACAGTGCAAAATGCGTTTTATTGAGTCAGAATGTATTTAGAGATTTGTCTAGTTAGAAGTGTCTAACTGCCTGAGCTTGTTTAAGGTTTTGCCAAAGAATGATTGGTTCGACAAATAGGTTTAGGCCACTGAACATTTGGTTCAGTGAATTGTGTTTTAGCAATTGTGAAAAACTGTAAATACACAATCCACTGGCACCATTATACAAGGTGGAATTTTCTTTCAACCAAGGTGTGACAGTGGGGTGTGACAGTAGCAGTGACTCCCACAGTGCTGCAGTCAACTGATTAATTAGTGTCTGATCATCTCCTGTCACCTGACTGAAAAATTGCTCTTATGGGGAAGCTGTAATACTGTGCTGGCATATGCAACTCTCTCCCTGTGTCCTGTATGCTTCTGCAACCCAAGACAGGGAACCTCATCAAAGTGGTGGTCAGCGAGTCGCAGGAGACGAACTGGCAGCCTTCATCATCGTATGACTGGACTTCTTCGCAGGAAGCCCATACACAAATGTAGGTTGCCCTGGTATAGGGAGAAGACAACTTGGCAGCCCTGCAGGAAGCTGTTCGGGCACTGAACTGGACAACAGGAGCAAACAGCTGGACCAAACTGGCCTCTGCTATACCTATTAACCTGCCACATCACCCCAAAGAAAATTATAGACAAAGATGACTTAAAAACATTCCTGGAGGTGTTTGAGAAGGTCATGACAACTTTTGGTTGACAAGTGAGTGGGATGTGAGGCTCTTTCTCCTGCCCTCACTTCTGGCAGGCTTTTCTTTCAGCACGCAGCCATCATCCAAAAGTCTGAGAAGCCTTCCAGACTACCTAGCCTGCACACCTCCAAACCATTATTGTTTGTTTCTCCCTTCTGCTGCAATCCAGGAGCGATGGATGGCGGTGTACATGACATGGGCACCGTGGGAAAGCGCATTCATTGGTAGACGTGGGGCAGATGACACCACCCTCTTACCCCAATCAGGAATAGCCTTACTGAGTACCAGTAAAGATCTAGTTAGATATCTGGTTAGATATTGTGGTTTGACAGATGCTGGCTATTTGCAATCAGTGATTCATGAATGCCTTGTGCAAACAGAGACCATGTTGGAGGTTATGTTCACACATAACCTATATTCACACATGTATCACATGCAGCACACATTTAATCAAGGGCTTGTTTGCTCCCACCCTTCGCACGCTCTAATTTTTGGCTATAAAGAAGAAGCACGGTTGCAACAGGTGATACACAGCTGGCTGATGCTGCTCCTGTGGGAGAGAGGAAAGGGATGGAGAGTTTGGCAGAGTGCCCTCATGTATCTAATTTTCCCCTATTGATTTTCCATTGGAGCAGTCTCATACCAGTACACAACACTCAGTCATGATAGTCAGCATGTGAAACCTGGCAAAGTACGTGTTTTGACAAGAGATAGGCTGTGTTGGCTAAAATTGGGAAATGATTTTCAAGGCAGCTCATAATGAGCAAATGTGCCCGACCAATGCAAGTTCTTTGTCAGGCACATAGCATATGCTGTAAAGATGAATGGGTATCCATTAAAACAAGAGTTGTATTTATCATCCCCAGACAGATGGCCTGGTGGAGAGATTTAACAAAATACATAGAGGTAATTCAGTTCCTCGCCGTTCATTTCAAAGCATGGACGGGACCAGTGGCTTACTTACTGTTGACTTCATAAATGAAGAGAGAAGCATTTGGGCCAGAGACCATAAAATCAGCTAATCTACGCTCAGACTGATTTGCTAAGAGTAAAACTGTAGAGGTGACAGTCCTATCATAGAACACAAGTCTAATTCTGTGTGTGGATTTACATCAATCAATGGAGCCATTGTGGCTGACAGCTGGGAGCAGCATCTGCAGGTGGCCAAGGGCAGGTGCTTGTGCTGGAGTTAAGATACCTGTCATTTTGCCAGCATTGACAAGTAACCTAACTTATTAATTTGTTTAATTGAGCTGGCTCGATGACACAATGTATAAACAAATCAACTGTTACTATTACTTCAATTACAGTATTTCTCTTGGGAGGGAGGCAGCGATGTCTAGCACAGTGAGGCAGTTACTGTCAACTAGTAATTAGTGCCCATGTGTGTTTATCTTTCCTCCAGTGCAACATAAAGCTTCTCACGATGCACACCGGTAGCATGTCCCCTGAGCCAGGGCCAGTCTACCCTGCATAATAGTAGTGTCCCAAGTGTTTGATTTCTGTCCATGCTTGTCTTTTACAGTTGCTTAATTAACATTTTATTGTGAATAACCCATGTGAGTATGTGTGTTCTCCAGTGTCCAGTTGGAACAACACTTTTACACAGTACTTTTATTTTGAGAAGCAATCAACAACTAACATTTTGGGAGATATGGTTGTTTTGATCTGAGTCAATCATTATGTCTGGGTATCTAGTACAGGGTGATCCAAAATGCAAGTAGCATAGCTTTGTAGTTTTGTAGTTTTATAAGCTGGCCTAGCTCTGTCAAAAAGTAAAAAATATTCCTTCCAGCCACAGCAAAGAAAGTTTAATTTACACATTGTCTCTTCCTTATTTAACACATGGGAAAAAGAAATGTACAAGTAAGACTGTGTGCTGCAAGGTTTCGATTGATGCACAACTGTGAAAATTAAAGCTATAATCGGAAAGATTTTCATTTAAATAAATGTCTGTAAAGTCACAATATTTTACTAAATGAGGTAACACAATTGTGATTGAGCCTGTGGCCCACTGATGAGACGTAATGCAATGAACTGGGTGTCTGTGGTGGAAAATCCTGTATTAAGCTACTGCTAACTCAAACTGAACATTTGGTGCTGTTGCAGCTTCACATTAAAGGCATTTAACTGGCAAAACACGAGTTGACTTTTGTTATAAAGTATTCATACAATGTGTTTATCTCTGAGTTTAGCACTTACCACTATAGTTCATCAGAAATGTGTCTACAAAACAAAATTGATCATTTTTTGACAGCGGTTTAAAATATTGCAGGAAGAAATGGAACCAGAAGGAGCAGCCACAGTGAGCTGATAAATGAACAGTTACATGCGACGGGCTGAACACTTCCAACTCCTCAGTGTGGTAATCAAAATTCGCTGTGCCCTGCTGTTCGCAGACTCATGCCGTGTGCAGCATAAAATCAGATTACGTTTGCTCTCAGAATGATGGAAAAGGCCATTACTGCCTGATTTCTTTATTAAAACAACAATACCTGTATATTAAACCGCATGTGCTGTTACCACCAGTAACTACAGATTGTCGCCAAATCAACCAGTACTGAAATCTTAAAGACTTTAAATTTGACCTTCTAACTCTTTGTAACTCATGATTTTGATTAAGTTTATGGGTTTTTTTCCACTTCAGATGCAGCTAAATAGCAGTTATTCCACAGTCTTGGAAAAGACTGTCTATCTCTACTGAATGCACGGAGAAGAAATATGATTGTGTTCCTCTGCCTCTGTTAAAGCTGGCAAACAAGTATTTTTGTCAAAATTCAAGATTGTTCCTTTAAATAGAATTAATAAGGAGTTTAAAATAGTTATTTAATTAAATTAAATTAAAGGTATTTTGAAATTGCCTCATTTAGGCTTATCACACAGGCCAAATGGTTTGAAAAATGTGCTTTGTTGCAATATCAGTAGCTATCTCTAAATAAAATGTTATGTGACAGATGATGTAACACATTCAGGGATATCTTAAACAATGAGAGACAGCAATGTTTCTTCACTGCAAGTTATCTCTCTCTGTCTTGGCCCCCTCCTTAATCTGACTCTCATCCTATTTTCTATTTTATTTCCCCTTCTATCTTGCCAGCATGTACAGGGGAAGGAGGTGTCTCACAGCAGACAGAAAAATATATTTTCCTCATCGGAACCTAGTCCGATATATCTATTTCACATCAGAGAAAGCACAGCTCAAAATAACAGCACCAGACGATGAATAGATGTTGCTAAAATCTCATGATACGCCCAAACTTCTGCTTAATGCATTCATAAAACCTCAGCTGTAGCATTATGCACTGCAGATTAATTTTCCACTTTACATTCTTTCTTGTGCTGCTTTTGTCACACACGCTGTAACTGACTGGTTTATGTTAATGTGCCATCAGTGTATTTTAGTGATGTCCAGCTTTCCTTTTGAGTGTGTTAATAGTATTGTATTTAAATTTCAAGAGCGTTTATTTGAAAAATTACATTCAAACTCAGGTGGCACCAAAAAATCTACAATGAGACACCTGAAAAGGTGAGTCTCATCAACAACACACACACAATACTTCATAGTATAGTACCATACATTGATATCATGCTGTTTTGGCAAATTTATGTAAAATATTTGTCACATGCGTATGTCACATCCTCATGTATGAAAATAAAATAATGTAAAGTCACATTGTGTTTGGTTCTTAGCCATGCTAATGGCATAGTTCCAGGGATTGCACCCATGGGAGAAATTTGCCTTCAGTACTTTCTGCCTGTTTCTTAAACCTAACCAAGTAGTGAGGCTTTCTAGCTGACCTTTGCTCTAGTGCCACTATCAGAATTGTATGTATATTTAAAGTACTTTTGAAGTGAATGCGGATCAAACGCTGGGACACGCACACACTGCAGCACATGCTTTACTGTGAGCATGTGCAAAAGTGTCCTTATAATCAATTTGTTTAAAAAGGGAGAAAAAAATACACACAGTTAGTTGGAATCAATCTTACAAACTTCCAATCAGGAGTCCTGCACAGCACCAACTGAGCTTAACTTGCACACAAGTATACAAAGATTTGAAATAATTTGACTATGTTCTGGCCTGCCATGTAATGGCTTTTACAAAATTTGGCCTGATGCCTGACTTATTTGCCAACCACTGCTCTAAGATGTTGGTGCATTGTTAGAATGTACCTAATTTTTACACACCCATTTTCGTGACTGCACCTGTGACAATTATCTATCTTTTTAATATTTGCAAAACTGTGTGCCTTGGTATTTTTTAGTTTATGACTTGACTGACTATGACTAGCCTCTCTCTTTTATTTTTTTGGTCTCATAAACCTGATCTTATTAATGTTTTTGATTGTTTACATTATTAAGATGCTGTTGTAAATAATCATTGACTCTGATTTAAACACTATTTAGGGCCTCTGAAAACAAAAATGATTTTGGAAGCATTCATTTTTACGATTTGTCAAGATGTTTTAAAGGTTCAGTGCGTAAGTTTTAGTGGCATCTGGTGGTGAGGGTTGTGAATTGCAACCAACGGCTTAGTCACCGCTCAGCCCTACCTGTGCAAGTGTGTAGGAGAAGCTATAGTGGCTCTGTCGGCTCTTGTGCTAAATAATATGTGTGGTCCTCCATTTGTCCAAATTTCACTTCTCTTCTTACTTATAATAAACCAGACTCCTACTACTACTACTTCTTCTTCTTCTTTCAACGTAGTGACAAAACGCAGTCTGTAGTGCAGTTCGTCTGTTTGGGCAGCGCAACATGGCTACTTTCATGTAAGGGGGACCCATGGTGTATGTAGATACAAATGGCTTATTCTAAGGTAATAAAAACATAATGGTTAATTATGTAAGGTCTATACACCACTGAAAACATAGTTATGTATATTATATTACATTTCTGAGATCCTCCTATACTATACACTGGACCTTTAAAGAGGTGGTATTATGCTCATTTTCAGGTTCAAAATCTTATTTAGGCGTTGTACCAGAACAGGTTTACATGGTTTAATTTTCAAAAAACACCATATTTTTCTCATACTGCACATTGCTGCAGCTCTTCTTTTCACCCTATGTGTTGTACGCTCCGCTCTTGACCTACAGAGTGATGCATCTTACTTGTACAAAATCTTTGTTGGGAGTTGTACATGCGCAGTTCCCAGGTAAGGACTACTAGCCAATCAGAAGCAGAGAAGGGCGGGTCGTAAGAAACAAGGTAGTGTGATCCAAATCAAAGCCGCTTCAGACTGCGACCGTAACCTAGCAGATGGTATAAGTTACTCACATGTCCACAACCACACAACATCATTGTTCCACATCTTACCATCAGGACTAAACGCTTGAACTGTTGCTGGTGTTCACGCTCCTCCTCCTCCTCCAGGCTTCCCCCGCAGCCACTTGCGGAGCTCCTCAACTCCAACAATATTCAAGCATTTTTGTTCCGCCATCACTTCTCGTAAAACTGTCAATATTCTAAATCTACACAGCTGATTTCTCACCTCAAAACTTCTCAGAAGTGTATTTAGTGATGAAATTCCATATGAAAACTGTAAAATATAAAACTTTCTGTTGCTGGCACACGCAATGATGATGCAGTGAATAGTGACGATTCTCTCTGACCAGTCAGCAGTCTGTCGTGTTTTCACGTTACATGTTAGTATCCCTCAGCTCGCTTG